>NC_142034.1:54930607-55215607 GCF_982192425.1 Myodes glareolus
CAGTGTGATAACCTCAGTCTTTGGGGGGGGGGGGGCGTGGTTGTGATGGCTACTCTTGGTTGCCAACTTGACTCTACCTGGAATGAACTAACATTCAGGAATGGCGGGCACACCTGTGAGAGATTTTCTGCTTAGTTTGAAGTGGGTGAATCCGCTTGTAGTCCAGACCTTTAAAGTAGGAAGAGAGAGACACTGGGCTTGGCTTGAGCATCTGAGACTCAAAGCCCACCACCAGTGACACACTTCCTCTAATAAAGCCACACTTCCTATGGGTCTGTGGGTGCCATTTTCATTTAAACCACTACAGGGTTGGGGATGACTGGGGCTTATAGTTCCAGGTTGGTTCAGTGAGAGACTGTGTCCCAAGACAGTAAAGGGGACCCAGGTCCTCTGGCCTCTGTACGCTGCACACATAAACTGTAAATTTTTTTTACATTATTTACTTGTCTGTGTGTTACAGGCACATCCATGCCTTGGTATTTATGTGGAGCTATGGGAGTTGGTTTGTTCTTTATACCTTGTGGGTTCCAGGAATCAAATGCAGGGCATCAGGTTTGGTATCAAGTCCCTTCATTTGCTGAGCCATCTTGCAAGCTCACCAAAAAAAAGAAGGTGGGGATTGCCCTGGATTCACTATTATATCCAAGTCTGTGACCTTGAACTCTCATTCTCAAATGCTGGGATTACAGGGGTGTACTGCCACATCCAGTCTGTGGAGCTGGGATCAAACCCAGTGCTTCGTGTTTGCTAGGTGAGCACTTTGTTAGCCACTTCCCAGTCCTCAGAGTGTGTCTTTTGTTGTGTTCTTTAAGGAGTTTATGGTAAACTTTGTAGAGTTTAAGTGCCACAACTTTCTGCTTCTGTCTGTATTTCTGTCTTAAAATCCAGCTGTGTGATGTTCCAGACAAGTCCCTTCCTCCCTCTCCAGCTTTTAAAAACTCTCGGGTCATCTCCTAGCTGTGGTGTCCCTCTTACATTGATTAATTTGTTTAAAAGATTTTTTGAAAATGTGAATCTTTTCCCTGCCTTTATAGACTACATGTATGCAGTGTCTGTGAAGCCCAGAAGAGGGCTCTGGATCCCCAAAACTGGGTCCCTGAAACTGGGAGCATGTGGGTGCTAGGAATTAAACTCGGGTCCTCTGGAAGAACTTTTAGCCACTGAGCTAACTTCTAGCCCCCGCTCTTCTATGGCCTTTTCTTTGGGAGCATTTGGCAGGTTCGTGTCTGGAGAGACTTCTAACATGTACAATGCACATGCATGCCAAGGCACCTGTCTCATTTGACAGCTGGACCCTTCTCTGCATTGGAGGCCTTCACTGCTGACCATAGGGCAGAGCGACCATTTCTGGAGGAAGACCCTGGATCTGATGGTGATGGCTCTCTAAAACCAGGGTTGCCTCCTGCTTCTCAGCTCCAAGGCCTTAAGAATTTTTTGCAGCAGGTAAGAGCGATTCTACCGAGAACTCCATTTTTCTTACCTACTGACTCATTTGTTCTGGATTAGGATCCAGTCCAGATCCTTGTCCCTCCTGCCTCAGCCTCCCAAGAACAGGAATCACAGGGTTGTCACTGTGCCTGACTGAGTCCTTGCCCTTGTCTGTATGTGTGTGTGCCTGTGTGTGGTGTATGCCTGCACTTGTACTTGTGTGTGTGTGTGTACGCATGCACATGCATGCTTATGAAGGTGTAAGCCAGAAGTCAGTGTCAGCTGTTTTATCCTATAGGTCTGTCTCTGACTGGCCCCTGAGTTGACTGGTTGGCTGGAGTGACCGACCACAAGCCCTCAGGACTAGCCTGACTCCCTCTCCCTTCCCTCCTAAGTGCTGAGGCTGCAAAATGATTCCATCCTACACCACACCTGTATTTTTTAAAAAAAAAAAAAAGACAGGGCCTCAGTCTGGCAGTGGTGGCACACACCTTTAGTCCTAGCACTTGGGAGGCCGAAGCAGGTTGATCTCTGTGAATTCAAGGTCAACCTGGTCTACAAAGTGAGTTCCAGGACAGACAAGGCTATACAGAGAGACCCTGTCTCAGAAAAAGAACAAAAAAACAGGGCGTTACTATATAACCCTGGCTGACCTGTGACTTACTGTGTAGATCAGGCTGGCCTCAAACTCACAGAGATCCTCCTGGCTCCCAGTGCTGGGACTAAAGACATATGCCACCATTGTTAGTTGTGCCTGGCTTTTATGTGGGTGTTGGGAATGGAACTCAGGTCCCCATGCTTGCTCAATATGAATTTTAATCACTGAGCCATCCCCCAGCCCTTTCTTTGCCCTTTTATTTTTAGGACCAGTTATTTATCTCAACTGTTAGTTTATCTCATTCTTAGCCCATGGTTCTTTTCTGGAATTTAGGCCCCTACCCTAAACTCCCTGTTCCCTCGGACCCTAGGTTTCTTTCTACCAGTTTTCTAGAGGAACATCCTGTCTTATTTCCCCAGCTGCTGGAGACAGCACCTCAGAGCAATGAAAACCCCTCTGTTGACCTGTTGCCCCCTAAATCTGGTGAGTCTCAACTGTGAAGAAGGGTGGGGCTGGGAATTGACAGTCTAGGATGAAGTGGGAAATAGGACTTGACTCTGCTTTACCTGTCTTAGCATAGAAAACAAATCTGAATTAGACACAAGGTTACAGTCGTTTTCTGTAGAGAGATTTTATGTACATTTACTTGAATTTGGATTCCATTTCTGTTGTTGTTGTTTGAATGTTTTTTGGGACAGGATCCATTCTGTAGTCCAGACCGCCCTCAGACTTGCTGTTATTCAGATTGAACTCACAGCAGTAGCCTTCCCTGGCCCCAGACACCGGGTTTACAGGACTGAGTCACAGTGCCTGGCTTGAATTTGGGTTCCATTTCTAAATGAATTTATATTTTACCTGGTATTGTTAGAAACGGTTACTTCTGGTACTTTGCAATATATTAATAACAGCTAAACTAATATAGCTAAATTTAAAAGTACTCACTTAAATGTCCAGACACCTATGATATAACACATGGTGATCACTGGATGTCATACTTACTATTCTTTTATTACATAATACCCCGGACATAGAAAAATGTAATTGAAGGAAAGGATTGCCATTTTCTTTCTGAGACAGGATCTCACACAGTCAGAGGTGACTGTGGACCCTGATCACCTTGCCTTTACTTCCCAGGCACCGAGAGTGTGGGTGTGGGTCGCCATGCCGTTATTTGTACCGGGGACTGAACCCAGGGCCTCTGAGCTGCTGTGAGCTGTGCCCACATTCATTCCTACATCTTTCCTACTGCTAGGTTCTCGGACTGTCTCTTCTTGGGAGGAAGCCCCTCAAGTGCCACGCCTTCCACCTCCTGTCCATAAGACGAAAGTTCCCATAGCCATGGCGTCTAGTCTTTTCAGGGCCCATGAGCTTCCCTCATCCCATTTACAAGGCAGTGGTCTCAGCACTGGCTCCCCAGAGAGAGGTAAGCAGGCCAGGGTTTGCCAGAAAAAGAAAAGGAAATGCTTGGGACCGTTTCCTTCAGACCATTCCTAAGGAAGTGGAATGAAGGTTGAGAGAGGAGCCCTTGGGTAATGGTGTCCACTCGCCTCTCAGGTACAGAGGCCCTCAACTCCCCAAGGCAGCTGATGGACGTGTCCGAGTTGTTACGACTATACCAGGCTCGGGGTTGGGGTGCTCTGCCTGCCGAGGACCTGCTACTGTACCTGAAGAGGCTGGAGCATGGCGGGTATGAGCCTGAGATGGGGAGGAATTGGGTTGGGAAGTGAGCAGGCCCAGTGTGTCCACTGAGTACAGGCTTTTGTCCTTGTCGGGGTGGGGACACGGAGGGATGAGGGATGAAATGTAGACTCACAATTTCCCCATCTCTTTGCCTCCATTTCTACTGATTTTCTTCTTAAACTTCCACCTACGTATCTATACCCCAGTTTTCTTTCCCCTCTACCCAGAAGCTCAAAACTCAGAATCCTAGGAGGTTTTTTTAAATTTTATTTTATGATTTATTTATTTATTATATATACAACATTCTGCCTCCATGCATGCCCGCATGCCAGAAGAGGGCACCAAATATCATTACAGATGGTTGTGAGCCACCATGTGGTCACTGGGAATTGAACTCAGGACCTCTGGAAGAGCAGCCAGTGCTCTTAACCACTGAGTCATATCTCCAGCCCGAGGTTTTTTTTTTTTTATTGAAGGTCTTCTAAAACTTTTCCACGTGGCCCTTTTTACCTGAGAAAATCTTTTTTTTAAACAAATCAAACATTAATTGATAGTAAATCATAAGGAAATTTGCTTGTTTATTTATTATATATTTCTGAGACAGGGTTTTACTATGCAGCCCTGACTAGCCTGGAACTCACTGTATAGGTAAGACTGGCATCAAACTCAGAGAGCTACGTATCTGTACCTTCCAAGTGCTGGAACTAAAAGGACATATGTGAACATGCCTGCCTTGATTTTTTTTTTAAATGAAACTTGAAGTTAGCAACTCAAACAAGTTTTTCAAATCAGATGTGTGAACGCAACCCAAAGATATGTTAATTTGGTAGATGCTGAGGAGTGGCAGTGCTGGGGAGGCAGCTCCTGCGGTGAAGTGCTGGCAACGCAAGCGCTGCGTGTGACCCCAGAATGCGCAGAAAAGACAGGCGCGGTACACACTTGTAATACCCTGGGGCTCACTGACCTGCAGCCAGCTTAGCTAAATCGCTGAGCCCCAGGCCAATAAAAGACCCTGACTCAAAAACTAAGGTAGCCAAGCAGTGGTGGTACACACCTTTAATCCTTGGGCAGCTGAGGCAGGTGGATCTCTGTGAGTTTGAGGTCAGCCACATGGGGAGACCCTGTTTCAAGAAGAATTAAGATGGACAACTCCTGAGGAGCAACATGAGGAGGCTGTCTGTCCTGTAGCCTCCACATGCATGCACACACATGTGTGCACCTGGTACACACATACAGAAACACAGTCCTTGTTTTCTGTAACTAAACCCTTGTGCCCACAAGAGCAGAACACTCCTCTGTACAGTAAACACACCGTGATTCACAGTGTGCGGTAGGACCGAGTTAGAGCCAGCTGTTCCAGGCAGTGTGCGGTGTAAAGCGCGTGTGCTGTGTGCTCAGCACCAGGCTTGCAGTGAAGTCTCACAACACAGCTGCATCCAGAAACACCTTGTCCTTATTTGGGGCTTGATTTTGAATTAAAGTTTGGTTATGCCTTATTCAGAAACCTTTCCGTTTTCCAGTTCTTCATCTTCATATCTAATTGTACCTCAGTTTATGTAACTTGGGCCCAGCCAAGCAGTGGTGGCGCACGCCTTTAATTCTAGCACTTGGGAGGCAGAGGCAGGCAGATCTCTGTGAGTTCGAGGCCAGCCTGGTCAACAAAAGCTGTTCCAGAGAAAATCCTATCTAGAAAAACCAGGAAGAGAGAGAGAGAGAGAGAGAGAGAGGCTTGAAGCTTGGGTCCAGAGTAACTCATTAGGTCCCACCAAGTCTCCTCCCGCACAGTGTCCACTTCCATTCCATTCTCAGTTTTCTTTTTGTGACTGGTGATTGGGCCTCAGGCCTCATGTTGTCAGGTTGAACACTCTTCCGTCTGAGACTCACACTCTTAAGAGACCATACAGAGCTATGCTATGGTCCTCACTCACACCCTTGATCTGTTGTGTATGGCAGGACCGATGGCCAAGGAGAGCTTGTCCCCAGAAGAAATACAGACTCCCGCTTGGGTGAGATCCCCAGGAAAGAGGTGAGGGAAAGTCAGCAGGGACCAGGGGAGAGCAAGGCTCTTGTCTGACTGGTCCTCAGCGCTCCACACTCCCTGGCTGGCCTGCTACCCCACCTGGCTCCTCCACTCGCGCCCCCACATGCATCTCCTTCCCTGGGCTCACTGGCTGGGATGCTTCTGTGCGGGGAAGAGGGGGTATATAACAATGACTTTTCTTCTTTCCCCTCAACTCTCAGATCCCCTCCCAGGCTGTCCCTCGACGCCTGGCTTCAGCCCCTAGGTCTGAAAAGCCTGCACGGAAGAAAAGTGGGCATCCTGCCCCTAGCAGCATGAGGAGTAAGGGAGGCATCTGGAGATGAGCCCCGCCTTTCTCCCCGCTTTGTTCTCCCTCTTTCACCGTTCATTCTCATAAATGCCCCATAGTCTCTGTCTGTATCAGAGGAAGTGGGAAAATGGAGAATTTGTAGGAAGCTACTTTGTAAAGAAACCTTTAAAAATGCTGTTTGAGTATTTTTAAAAAGTATCTTTGTTATTTCCTATGAGAAAATGTATGGAATCTTTGATGTGTGACCAGAAGGATGAGTGGGCTGGGCTGTGTCTACTTGCAGTAGTTAACCAGCAGTAGCAAAATTATGAGTGGCTCTTTTTTTATATACATTTTATATTCTAAAATAAGTATGTATTACTTGGGTAATCAAAAACTTATAAACTTAATAAAAGTAAATTATTGTATAAAATATTTGAGAAAACCTTTATATGCTGGGGAGAAAGTTTTATCTTTTAAAACGTTTTAGATTGTTTTTATGTGAAATTTAATTGTTTTCTGTTTTTGAGACTAGGTTTTTCTCTGTATAGCCCAGGCTACCTGCAAATTTATAACCCCCCCCCTCCCGCCGCGCTGCATACTTGTTGGGTTACAAGCATATGCCAACGTGCCTAGCCTTTCTGCTTTCTACGATCATATGATTCTTTTGGGTGGCACTGGGGATTCAGATTCACAGGCCCTGTCCAGCCATTAGACTTGTTTGGACAGTAAACTCAACAGCTCTAAAACACATAAATAAGCCAGGCAGTGGTGGCACACACCTTTAATCCCAGCACTAAGGAGGCAGAGGCCAAGAGGATCTCTTGAGTTTGAGGCCAACCTGGTCTACATAGCAAGTTCCAAGACAGCCAGGGCTCACACAAAGAAACCTTGTCTTTAAAAAACCTAAATAAATAAATAAAACATTAAATAAATTCTGGCAAGAAAGTAACAGTGGTTTTCAAAACCTCGCATCCTCATGCTCACCAAAATGAACAAAGAGAAGTGTTAGGGCCTGTGAAATGACAGCTGGTCAAGGTGACCCGTGCTTGGAATTTAACACTCAGGAGGTTTAGGCAGGAGGATTGCCACGTTTGAGTTCAACCTGGGTTACCTAGTTCCAGGCCAGCCTGGACTACAGAATGAGAATCACCTCAAAAACTAGCAGAATGAAACTTCTTAGTTGAAGCACCAGTCTTGGGGTGGGGAGGCTCAGAGTTTCAGAGTAGAAAGTAGACAGTTGGAGTCAGACTGAATGAATGCTGTAAGGCCTGCTGGCAACGCTCAGTGGTGAGCAGGGGCAGACCAGCCACCCAGGGCGTCGAGGAACAGTGCACTGACTTGTGAGGGGGCTGACCAGCCCCTCTGACCCTCCAGCATAGCTGTGCCAGCGGATAGCTTCACACCATTAGTACATTTGTTCTGTCCCCTGCCACCTGGGCTTCCTCAAGGGGCAGGGGATGGGAGATGACTAGGCAGTTGTGCAGTCCTGTCCATTGCCATCTAGGCTACTGGGTCCTCAGCTTGGCTCAGGACTTCTGATGTGTACAAACAAGGAAATAAGAGGCTAACGGCTACAGGGACAGCACCAGGCTCAGGGGCTTCTCTTTAACCCCACCTTTAGGAATGTTTAGTTCGACCAAACTGATCTGTGGTACACTGTTATTGTCAATAAGAGTTTGCCACTTTTTAAAAATATTGGCAAAATGAACGTTCAGTTCATATCTCATCACCTTCAGACCCCAGCCTGCCTCCGTCAGCCAACATGCCCTACACATACAGGCTGAAGAATATGTCCCTTAAAGAGCTCACAGAGAGAAAGGGCTCAGCGCCGACCTAACCACTCTGGGAGGTCATCCTGGCAGGACAGCTTTGATTTTTAAGCCCACTTTGTCACTGAAGGAAGTTAAGCAGGAGGAGGAAATCAAGGCCAACTCCCACCCAACACCTCCATCCTCCATGACTATCTTGGGAAAATACTGAGAAGGGAAACAGACCAAAAAAAAAAAAAAAAAAAAAAAAAAAAAACCCTGAAAGAGTTGAAGAAAACCTTCATGCTCAGGCTCCTGGTGTGGATGGGGTGTTGATAACGGGATTTTCATCTCAGAACATTCATGGGCGTGGGCTGGTGGGCTGGAGGGGCTTAGGGGGCTCTGGAGTGGGGCTCCACAGGGTGGAAGCTAAGCAGCTGTACCAAACCAGGGCCTTTCACACACTTGTTTCCCCGTGACGGTCTAGAGCAGTGGGGGAGTCTGAGTCACATGTTCTCTGGGGTCTGGGGCGTGCTGTCTCACTGCTCTGCCCTGGCACCGTCGTGCACACAGGTGAAGCGAGAGGAAGATCTGTAGGGCTCCATTGCCCTGAGACACAGCTGGAAATACGATGCGCCAGCTTTTGCCGCTGCTTCATCGGTAAGGCGGCCGCCATTGGCTACTTCAGGCTGCAGAGGTCTCAGGTAGCCTAGCGGGGGCTGCAGTGCGCGCAGTAGTTGCTGTGTGACAGTGATGGGGGCGGGGAATGGATCTTGATCGGCCTAGCAGTCAGCCTTACGGAAGACTGGCCCTTGGGAGGCAGAGACAGGCAGATCTGTGAGTTAGATCTCTGTAGACCAGCCTGGTCTACAGAGAGTTCCAGATCAGCCCGGGCCACATGATGAGACCTTGCCTCAAACAAACAAACAAAACCAAAAATAAAAATTATTTTAAAAGGAACTTGGAAACGTTTCACAGGGAAGATGGCCCAAGCCAATAGTTAGTAGCACCAACTGTGAGACAATGAGAAAAATCACTTTAGAGGCAGACAAGACCAATCAAGTGCAGAACTGAATCAAGAAAAGCACATTAGAAGCAGATCAGACCAATCAAGTACAGAACTGAACTGGGCTCTTCCAAAAATTAATATTGGGAAGAACCTCTCTAAGCAGTTTTTTGTTTGTTTTTATTTTTTCTTTCTTTTTTCTTTTTTTTTTTTTTTAGAAGAGGAAGATAGTATTTAAAAGAAGCAGTCATACAATCAAGTAGCAAAGCAGCAAAGGAATAAACTCGGGACTGGAGAAGTGGCTCAGTGTTTAAGAGCAATTGCTGCTTTTGCAGAAGACCCAGGTTTGTTTCAGAGAAACTCACAACCGACTATAACTCCAAGAGATGTCATGTCCTCTCTGACATCCTCTAACTTCTCCTTGCACATGTCACATGTACATACACACACGTGCACACTATACATACAGCTGAGTTGGGCATAGTGGCCATCTCTTTAATTCTAGAATTTGGAAGACACAAGCAAGCAGAGCCCTGTGAGTTCAAGGAATGCCTTTTCTACACTTTGAGTCTAGGACAGTCAATGCTACTTTAGACCCTGTCTCAAAAATAAATAAACCATGCACACACACACACACACACACACACACACACACACTCCATATATGCAAAGGGTTTTTACTGAAAACCATGTGTGTTCCTTAGGATAAAATTTTTTGAAACTCTCCCATGTTCACAGAAATGGTGGCTCGTGCCTGTCAGGAAGCTGAGAAAGGAAGATTGCCACAAACTCAGGCCTGCCTGGACCACAGGGTGAGACCCCAAGACCGTATCTCAGCAACAACTAAAGTGTTATGCGCTGGCAAGAAAAATTAGGATTAAGGCAGGAGCCCAGAGTGAACTGTGGAACTAGTTGAAGCCGGCTTTCCTTTAAGAATAACCATAGAGTTGGATCACACAGAGGTGGGAGCGGAGAGAGAGAACATGTGTGTGTGTGTTGCATTTATCCCAGAAATATGAAGGTAGTTTAACATTAGAAATCCAAAGACTCAAGTATCATGTGTTCATGACCATGAGGACAAAAACACTGCAGATTGGGTTCTGGGAACCTGAACTCCTGCTCTTACATGTGGGGCAAGTGCTTTATCCACCGTGCCTCTCCCCAGTCCTGCAGACATCATTCTTAATAGGGAATGCTAGAAATGTTCTCTTGGCCAGGGGTGGGGTGGTGGCACACGGCTTTATTCCCCCACTCAGGAGACAGAGGCAGACAAGGCTCTGAGAGTTCAAGGCCAGCCTAGTCTATAGGTATTTCAGGATAGTCAGGGCTACAAAGAGAAACTTTGTCTCAAAAAAAAAAAAAAAAAAAAAAGAAAAGAAAAGAAAAAAGAAAAAAAGAAAGAAAGAAATTTTAAAAAGAGAGAAAAGAAAAGAAAAAAGCCATTTTCTTTACAGCATACTCTTTAGGGACTGGAGAGACAACTCAGTGATTAAGCTGCCCTTGTGAGGACCTGGGTTCAATTCCCAGCACCTATATGATGGCCCACAACTGTTACATTCCAAGGGATCTAATGCTGTCTTCTGGCCTCCTGGGGAATCCGGCAGGATCATGGTGCATATAATCAGGTAGCAAGCACACATAAACACAAATCTTTTTAAAAGTAATAAAGCATCCTCTTGGAGTAAGTTTACTCTCCCTCACTGTCTCTGTTAACACTGGAGTCAATCCTAGTGGCACAGGATCAGGAAAGAGAAAACCAATATTTACAGATTAAACAATCATTTTCATGACATACTAGTTTAAATGAATATCAAATGATATTCTTAAAGTATATTGTATACTTTCACTAAATAACACCAAATTGATACATATATTTCAAATGTTAATACTATGATAAATAACATGTTAAGATTTATAGCAAATTGCTTGATTTTTAAATTTCAATGTAACACTTAGCTTAACAAAAATGTTTAAAGTAGGGCTGGAGAGACTGCTCAGCAGTCAAGAGCACTGGCTGCTCTTCCAGAGGACCAGGGTTCAATTCCCAGACCAGAACTAACATGGCAGCTCACAACTGCCCATAACTCCAGTTCCAGGGGATTCAACAGGAACCAGACAAGCACATAGTACACAGACATACATACAGACAAGAAAGTCATACTGAAGATAATAATTTTTAAAAAAATTTAAAAGAGAGATATCAGCAAGCATTTTTTGAAAAGAGCAAGCCCAATGAGCCAGTTAACACTGGGAGCGGTGCTCAGCCTCACGGGAAGGACAATACAAATAAAATCAGATTTATCTGTTCTTTTGTCCCACCAGACAGGCAGCATTTTAAAGATCTGAAGGCATCGTCATTGAACTATGGGCCGACAGCAGTTGTTCTGCAGGTTCAAGAACCAGGAGGGGCAAACAGAGTATTTAGGGAATATTTGGCAGTGCCTGATGTGGTGATGGTCGCCTGATGACGCGGTGAAGCCACCCCTGGGGCCCTGCCCTAGGAAAACTGCTCTGCACCAGGAGACAAGTCCATGCCTGCCACAGAAAGGAAAAAACAAAAACAAAACAAAACAAAAACACCAAAATGAAGCAGACAACCAAACGTCCTTGCACCGGGGCAGTTCACATCAGGAAATACGACCCAGCAGTTCAGATGGGTGAGCTAGCATTACAGGCATCTGTCTGAGTGACGTTCATAAACATGGCGCTGAGTGAGGATGCAGATGGCGTGAGGAACTGGGCAACATATACTGCTTACATAATGTTAAAATCCGTGCGGAGCAGCCCAGGCCAGCACGTGCTACTAGAGGCAGCGGTGGCTGAGAAGGAACCCACACAGGGACTCATGGACTCCCCTGGTTCAGGGGGTTGGAAGTGAGGCGTGTGTCTGTCAGCCAGAACGGACGGACAAGGGAGTCAGAACAGCGGTGAGACAGGGTGACCGCAGGAGTATATGGCAGAAACTGCTACTTTTTCGGGAGGAGGTGACCGAATAATGGGAGCCAAGCTCTTGGAGAAGAGGAAACGAGCCATTTCTGCTACTGCAATAGATTGGATGCATCATGGATTCAATATGTGGAGATAAACATGGAGGCACGCATGAATGCAAGCTGTGTGCAAGTCGGTCTACAGCGCGTTTCCTAGCAAAACCATCACTTGGCCAAGGCTGCTATAATGAATGACCATAAACTAGGTGGCTCTAAGGGGCAGACATTACTCTCTTCCTATTCTGGAGGCCGTAGATCTGAATCAAGGTGGGGGCAGGCCCATGCTCTCTGAAGGCTGTGAGTAGGGTGTCCTCTGTCTCTGTGGCCTCTGCCCAATGCCTGCCAACAGCCCGTGAAGTTCCTTAGCGTGCAGAATGTCATTTCCGCCTCTTTCATCGTCACAACATTCTGTGTCCCTGTGCCCTTCCTGGTCTTTTCATAAGGACATTATACTTACTGGATTTAGGATCAGCCTAATCAATCCATTATGACTTCATTTTAACATTCTTCCAAGCAATTTCTAAATACAGTACACCCATTTATAAGCAGTTTGGCTTTCTGGAGTGTCCAACAGTGAGCTGCTGTTGACTTTGTATAGTTTGGGGTGTCCACTGCAGTCCGACCATATGAAATGGAGGATTCCATCAGTAAACAGTGTGGGCGCGTTATTGTGGTTGACAAATGGACCTCACTGTGCCATCAGATTGACCTGAAGTCCTGGATTCAAATGACCCTACTGTTTCAGCTGGTACCACGAGGTCATGTTATGAGTGTTTTGCCTGCGTGCACATGTCCGTGTCTGATGGTTGCCAAAAGAGGGCATCAGATCCTCTGGAACTGGAGTGAGAGACAGTTGTGAGCCTCCACATGGGGGCTGGGAACTGACACTGGATCCTCTGGAAGAGCAGCAGCTCCCTTAACCACTGAATCATTTTTACAGCCCCTATTTTTATTTTAAAATGTATTTAGCATATACATGCAGTGCCTGCAGCGGCCAGAAGAGGGCGGTGAATCCCTGGAACTGGAGTTAAAGACAGTTGTGAGCTGCCGTGTGTGCTGGAAATCAAACCTGGGCCCCTCGAAGAGCAGCCAGTGTTCTTGATCACTCATCTTTGATTTTTTTTAAAAAAGTAGTTGATAGCTGGGCAGGTGGTGGCACACCCCTTTATTCCCAGCACTCTGGAGGCAGAGGCAGGCGGATCTCTGTGAGTTCGAGACCAGCCTGGTCTACAAGAGCTAGTTCCAGGACAGTCTCCAAAGCCACAGAGAAGCCCTGTCTCGAAAAACCAAAAAAAAAAAAAAAAAAAAAAAAAGGAGTTGAGCAACTCCTGCCCCCTGGAGCTGAGCAACATGGCGGCCTTGTGACACCCACAGGAGAGCAGAAGGAGCCTCTTTCCATGGTTTTCTCCCAGAAGAAGGGAAAGCTTTGAGGAACGCTTCCATCTCTCTAAACGCCTCACTACAATTCATTCCAAACCAGGCTCACGGAGGGCGAGGGAACCACCTTTTCCACATCAGGAAAGGGGTCTGCGAGCCAACCACAGCCTTCATGCAAATGACTTCTAGAATGCTTGGGAAATCCTGACGTACGCCTGACTTCCCACGTGGTCCACAGGGAAGAAAGCACGTGAACGAAGGCCAGAGTCAGGTCTACCCTAGTCACAAACCAGTGTGACAAACAGCTTTATTGAAGCTCTACCCTCCCGGGCTGGGTGTGTGTATTGACCTGAACTCCTGGACCCGGGAGGTGGGAGCAGCAGGATCAGGAGCCCTAGGCCTTCCTCAGTTTCATAGTGAGTTGAAGGCCACCCTGGGCCCCATGAGACCCATCTCATAAACCAAGAATTCTATCAGTTCTCCTTGCTGAATTTATTGGCACAATAAAGCAAAAATTAAATAAAATCTCAATATCCTGGCTGCAAAATATCAAAGAAAACAGAATTAGTTCCTCCTCTTTCCTATGTCCTCCGTGGTTAGGCTGGCGTGAATGGGCAAGTCATAAAGACAAATAATCCATAAATTCTCACGTTTTCAGTCCTGGAAGTGTCTTCTGGCCTTCATATCAGCAGAGTCACGAGCTGTGTTCTTACAAACAATTGTCTTGCCACTCGCTCCATAAAAGTTGGGGTTTCAGCAAGTGGTGGACCTCTAGTCTGCAAAAAGAGAAATATTGATTTTGTTTTGTTTGAGACAGGGTCTCTTGTTGCCCAGACTGACCTCAAACTTACAGTGTAGCTGAGGGTGGCCTTGAACTCCTATTTCCTCTGCCTTCACCTCACATGGTCTAGAATTACAAGCAAGTGCCACAAGGCCTGGCTAAAGTTATTGTTTTTGATTTTCATGTTTTTTATTATTTAAAACAATTTTTAAATTTAAATATATTTTGATCATATTGTTCCCCATCTCGAAGTCATCCAGATCCTCTCCTGCTCCCAGTTTCTTGAGTTCATTATGTATTTTGGATGTTAGCCCTCGATCATGTGTGTAGTTGTTGAAAATCTTTTCCTAGTCGGTAGGCTGCCGCTTTGTCCAATGACAGTGTCATTTGCCAAGCAGAAGCTTCTCAGTTTTGTGAGGAACCATTTATTATTTGTTGACCTTCATGTGTGCACTAATGGTGTTATATCCAGAAAGTCGTCTGTGTCAATGCATTGCATTCACCTTCTCTTCTATCAGGGTCAGTGTACCTGGTTTTATGTTGAGGTCTTTGATCCACTGGACTTGAATTTTGGAAAGGTGATGAATATGGATCTTGCTTTCTTCTACAGGCAGCCATCCAGTTTGGCCAGCACCGTTTGTTGACGATCCTGCCTTTTTTTTTTTTTTTTCAGTGTGGATTTCTGGCCTCTTTCTAAAAATCATGTGTCCATAGGTGTGTACATTTATGTTTGGGTCTTCAGTTGAGCTCCTTTGATCAATACCATGCTGTTTGTATCACTATAGCTCTGTAGTACAACTTGAAATAGGGAATGGTGAAACCTCCTGCAGTTTTTTTAACAATTCAGGATTGTTTCAGTTATTCTGGGCTTTTTGTGTTTCCCTATGAAGCTGAAAATTGTCCTTTCAAGATCTGTGAAGAACGGTGTTGCGATTTTGATGGGATTGCTTTCAATCTGGAGATTACTTTTGGTAGGATGGTCATTTTTACTATGTTTATCCTACTGATCCATGAGCATGGAAGATCTTTTTTTCTTCTGATGTCTTCAGTTTCTTTCTTCAGTGACTTAAGGTTTTTATCATACAAGTCTTTCATTTGCTTGGTTAGAAATACCCCAATATATTTTATGTGATTTGAGGCTATAGTAAAAGATGCTCTTTCCCTAAATTCTTTCTCAGTCCTTTTGTCATTTGTATATAGGAGGGCTACTGATTTTTATGAGTTCATTTTGTATCCAGTCGACTCACTAAAGATGTTTATCAGCTGTAGCAGTTTCCTGGTTGAATTTTTTGGGTCACTTATGTACTATCACATCATCTGTAAATAAAGATATGTTGACTTCTTCCTTCCCAATATGCATCCCTTTGATCTCCTTCCATTTTCTTTTTGCTCTAGCTAAGACTTCTAGCACTATATTGATTAGGTAGGGAAAGAGGGGAATCCTTGCTTGTTCCTGATTTTAGTGGAATTGTTTTGAGTTTCTCTCTATTTAAGTTGATGTTGGCTCTGGGCTAGCTGTAAACTGCGTAATGTTGAAGTATATACCTTGTATCCCTAATCTCTCCAGGACTTTTATCATGAAAAGGTGTTGGATTTTGTCAAAGATCTTTTCTGCATCTAATATAGTGATCCTGTGTTTTGTCTTTCAGTTTGTTTGTAGAATGGATTGCATTTACTGATTTACATATGTTGACCCACCCATGCCTCTCTGGGGCGGAGCCTACTTGATCATGGTGGATGATCCTCTTGATATGTTCTTGAATTTGGTTTGCAAGTGTTTTATTGAATATTTTTGCATCTATGTCCATAAGGGAGATTGGTTTATAATTTTCTTTCTTTGTTGGGTCTTTATGTGGTTTGGGTATCAGGGTGACTGTAGCCTTATAAAATGAGTTGGGCAATGGGAGTACTGGCATTAACTTTTCTTCAAAAGTCTGGTAGAATTCTGTGCTAAAACCATCTAACCCTGGGTTTCTTTTGGTTGGAAGACTTTCAATGACTGCTTCTATTTCACTAAGGGTTATAGGTTTATTTAGATTGCTTATCTGATTTTGATTTAACTTTGGTAAGTGGTTTATATCAAGGAAAATATCATTTTTTCTTTCAGATTTTTTTAATTTGGTGGATTATAGATTTTCTAAGTTTGTCCTTTTGATTTTCTGGATCTCTTGGTGTCTGTTGTTATGTCTCCATTTTCATTTCTGAATTTGTTTTGTTTTTGAATATTTTTCCCCTTCCTTTTAGTCAATTTGAGAAAGGGTTTGTCAATCCTATTGGTTTTCTGGAAGAACCAACTCTTTGTTTTATTGATTTTGTTTGTTTCTATTTCATTTATTTCAGCCCTGAGTTTGATAATTTCTTGTTGTCTACTATTTTTTGGGGTGTAATTTCTTCTTTTGTTCTAGAGCTTTCGAGTGTGCTGCTAAGTGACTAATACAAGACCTCTCCATTTTTGTTTTTGTTTCAAGATAGGGTTTCTCTGTAGCTTTGGAGCCTGTCCTGAAACTAGCTCTTGTAGACCAGGCTGGCCTCGAATTTGGAGTTCCAGATCTGCCTACTTTTGCCTCCTGAGTGCTGGGTCTAAAGATGTGCACCACCACTGCTCAACTTCCATTTTTTTTTAATGTAGGCACTTAGAGTTATGAACTCACCTCTTAGAACTGCTTTCATTGTGTCCCGTGAGTTTGGATGATGTGCACTCATTTTCATTCAGTTCTACGAAGTCTTTAGTTTCTTTCTTAATGTCTGTCTTGATCTATTTTTCATTCGGTAGAAAGTTGTTCAGTGTCCACAAGTTTGTAACTTTTTGTTGTTTCTGTTGTTGATAGCTAGCTTTAATCTGTGGTGGTCTGATTGTAATGGTCTGTCTCTTTAAGAGACAAGCCACGCCTACTCCCTCCCCTGTCAGCCAAGAGTCTCTTCCTTTTCTGTCTCTCCCCCAAAGAGGCAGCTTCTGCCTCGCTCCATTCTCCCCTTCCCCTCTTCTGTTTCTCCTCTTTCTGCTCTTCATCCCTCCCTTCCATAACCCACTAAATAAATATCCAACCTCACACTGCATGGTGTGCCTATCCATCTGTCTCTCACCTGCTTCCGTGTGACTCCCTGCCCAGGACCAGCCACCTTCAGAGACCTGCGGAGTGGTCTCCTGCCATGCCCATCCCTCTGTCTCTCCTCGTGGTCTGTTGCACCCACTCGAGGAACTGTGCCGTCCCTGCCTAGGACTGGCTGCTCTCTTGACCTGCAGTGTTTCTGACCCTGCAGTCACTGGGGGATCCGCAGCATTTTTACTCATCCATTACAATAGTGGCAGGTGATTCAAGGCCTTGGTGGATCCCCCAGGCCTCAGTAAGTCTCCTGAGGCCTTGGCAGGTCACCTTGGTGAGTGGGAGACTGTGTTGGGTGAGAGACAGACAGATATGCCATGTGGAGAAGACAGTTTGGGTATAGAATTTATTAAGAGGGTTATGGAAGGAAAAGAAAAGGGGGAAGGGGAGAAGAGGGAAGAAGTGGGAGAAAGATAGAGAGAGGGGGAAGGTGGGAAGAGGGAGGAGAGAAAGGGAGGGGGAGAGGGAGAGGGAGAGAGAGAGAG
The DNA here is from genome assembly GCF_982192425.1 of Myodes glareolus. Taxonomy (NCBI): domain Eukaryota; kingdom Metazoa; phylum Chordata; class Mammalia; order Rodentia; family Cricetidae; genus Myodes; species Myodes glareolus. The sequence continues at coordinate 54,948,114 of NC_142034.1, forward strand.
AGAGAGAGAGATTACCTCTTAGGGAGAGAGACAGAAAGAGAGAGAACAGAGGCTGGAAGAGGCAGGCTATCTGCTTCCTTTGGTGGAAGGGGAGGGGTTGGGAGAGGGTGGGGCTTATCTCTTAAAGGGACAGTGTACCCAGGTGATAGACCAGGCCAGCAGATCATGACAGACATAGATGCTGAGAATTGCAATGTTCTCTTGGCAGATGTTCCCTTTGATGAGTATATATTGTCCTTCCCTATCCTTTCTGATTAGTTTGGTTTGAAGCCTATTTTGTCAGATATTAAATGGCTACACCAGCTTGCTTCTTAGGTCCTTTTGCTTGGAATATCTTTTTCCAACCCTTTGCCCTGTGTGTGGAGGCCCGAAAATGTGAACCTATTTCCACATTCTTAGATTTTGCTTTTTCACAGTGCCTCAGATTTCTTGAATGTTTTGTGTAGGAGTTTTTTAGATTTAACATTTTTTTTTTTGACTGAGGTATCCACTTCTTTTATCATGTCTTAATACCAGAGATTCTCTCTTCCATCTTTTGTATTTTGTTGAAGTCTGCCTCTGGCCTCTGTGGTGCCTGCTTGACTTCCTAAATTTTTCATTTCCAGATTTTCCTCAGTTTGGGTTTTCTTTATTGATTCTATTTCCACTTTCAGGTCTTGGACGGTTTTATTCACTTCCTTCCACTGTACTTTCATGGATCTCTCTCTCTCTCTCTCTCTCTCTCTCTCTCTCTCTCTCTCTCTCTCTCTCTTTCCCCCTCCCTTTCTTTCTTTCGAGACAGGGTTTCTCTGAGTAGCCCCAGCTGTCCTGGAGAACATCTGAGAAGCATCTATCACAGACAGGCTCAGTGCTGTGAAACAGAGCTTTTTATATGATTTTCGTTTCCTTGTCTCCCATGTGTGGCAACTTAGATTTTTCACTAGCCATTGGTGGAATTCTAAAGACAGACAGGATGCTGAGGAAGGGAGGGCCATGTGGCTGGTGTGGTGGGGTCTCTTAGAAGCGTTTTGGCAGGGATTAGACCACAGGGTGGCTCCTTGCCTTTCCTCCAAGGTCTCGGGGAGGTTATTACGGAGTTGGAGGCAGGGGAGCTGGGGTCAGGTTGTGTCTATTCACAGACACTGCTCAGCCGTATGGCTGCTTTTCTTTTTCTGGCTCTCAGGGGTCCCGCCCACACTCTCAGTCCAGCCCCCTCTCTGTTACTATTCCTGTGCAGTTTGTCTCTGCATTTGTTACTTCTGTCCTGTTATGAACAAAATGCTCGAGGGAAACAATTGATGGGGAAAATGGCATATTGGGATCATGGTGTCAGAACTCCAGTGCATTATGGTGGGGAGGACACAGCAGGGCGGGGGAGCAGCTCCCAGGGAAGCTTAGGAGCTTCTCTGACTACACACCGGTAAGCAGAGAGGGCAAGACAGAACTGGTGAGCAGGTACAAGCTTCCAAGTCCTGCTTCGTAACCCCGAGTCATTCAGGCTCTGCCTCCTAAGGTCTCCACAGCTTTCCAAACATAAGCCTATGGCGACCATAGCAGTCACCAGATTCTATCAGTGGTTCCTCTGGAGCCTCTCTGGGCTTCTGGTCTGCCCAGACCTTCCGTCCCCGCTCTCTCCATGCATTCTACTTGATAAGATCTTCTAAACCTAGAGTCCCATAGTCTATAGCTTCGTGTCCCTCCTCACCTGCATCACATCACATCCAGTCACCTGAGTGTCCCAGCTGGAGCCCTGGATTCTCAGCCCACTGGGCTCTCAGGGTCTGTGACATTCCTGGGAACTGCCACATGCCCTGAAATCCCAGATGGCTGCACGTGTTGAGGCAGGGTTCCCTAGACCTTTGAGACTCTTTTGCAGGCCGAACTACCAGCACCTCTTTGGGGTCTGCCTTAGACCCCTGGATCTGAGCTCATTGTCCAGCTGTTTCTACTCTGGGATTGTTTTCCATTTTACGTTTTGCCCCAAACCAGCTGCAAGTCTTGGGGATTTCTGATTCTGTCCCTGACCTTGGTGTTGACTTGAAGACACGCACATTCAGTAAATGGTGTGGCTTCCTCCCTCCTCCCTCCACCAGTTCTGGGGACCTGTCCTCTCCCACACCTTATTGGCCAGACTATTTTCCATAGGGGATAGACTTTGGAAGTTTAAAAGCTGTTGGATCATCTCATTCCATTCTTTTTTTAGGTAGTCAGATGTGTCCTCTGCTCCCTGGAGAGAAGTGTGACTCACGCCTGCAACCCCAGCACTTGGGAAGTGGAGGCAAGAGGATCAGACTTTCAAGGTCGTCCTTACCTACGTAGTGAATTTGAGGCAGCCTGGGTTGCATGAGATACTCTCTAAAAAAATTAAACAAAAGCCCAAACCAGCATGAGTGAAGAGAGAGAGGTCTACCGGGAAAACGGGGGGAGGGCGTGAGCTGATGAAACTTCAGAATATTACCTTTCTACGTGAGGACTGCACAAATTATCATACAGTGGCGTACAGTTCTGAGCGGAGACATCTGAGAAGCAGCCATTAAGAAGAGGCTCAGTCCACCCCACCTGCTCTGTTTCACAGCAGATACTTCCTGGGGCTAAAAGAGCTGCAAACTCCTCTTTGTGGTGACTTCACATCTATGAAGGAGAAGAGAGTGATCTGCCAGTGGCCCCACTCTGGACTACTGACCCCTGCACAAACAAACCCACCGCACACACCTGTCTGTTCTGCAAGAGGCTAATTGCTGTGGACAGAGAAATTCATTTGTTCTTCCCACTGCTACTTCCTGTTAAATTAGGCCTACCCAAAGTTTACTTCTTGGTATTTTATGTATACCCGTGTTTTTCCTGCACACCGTCTGCATGCAGCACCCAGGGAGGTCAGAAGAGGGCGTCCGGTGCCCTGGAACTGGAGTTAGGACAGCTGTGAGCTGCTTTGTGGGTGCTGGGACCCAAATCCAGGTCCTCTGCGAGAGCCGCCAATACTCTTACAGGCAGAGCCTTCTCTCCAGCCCCCTAGCCAGGTCTGTAACCCCACCTGCAGTGAGGGGCCTGGGCTGCATGTGGAAGAGAATAGCTTTGTGTGTTTCCTGTCCTGTGTCAGCTTTGTTCGCAGTCCCCAGCGGAGTGTGTAAGAGTCCTAGAGGAAATGATTGCCTTGCAGACACAGCGCCAGGCTGGCTCTTCTTCCCCCTGTTCCTATGGGGAGATTCTAATCCTACCCCCACGGACGTCAGGGAATTTCTATTAAACATCCTAATGAGTTTGTTGGCTTGAGCCCAAGAAAGCTCATTGCAAGGAACCCTGGGGTTTTGGAGACTACCAAGCCAGCTCCAGGCAGCTCTCACTTCCAACACTTGGGACGAATAGGAGTGCAAAGCCTTTGCACAAATGCCTTGTGTTTCCAGGGCCAGCGACACAGCGGCATTATGTCTCCTTTCCCATATTTGTCATTTTTCCTGTTCTCATACATTTTTGTTTTCTGTACAACTGGACTGACACATGGACATACAACTGTCACTTAAACCTTTACTTACCTTGTTTATTAAATATAAATTTACATTATAAGCAATTATTTTTGAGCCATTAGACATTCATTTAATGTATTTGCTTGCTTGTTTGTTTTGGAGGTACGGGGGCTCACACCCAAGGGTTTGCCTGTGCTAGGCCTGTGCTCTTAACCTCTGAGCCATCATTCCAGCCCCCTGGAATTTATTCTTAATACAATTAAAAATTTAAATGTTCTAAGACCCAGATATTAATCCACACACCTTCGAACACCTGATTTTTGACAAAGAAGCATATATATATATATATATATATATATATATATATATATATATATATATACCCTGTCTTGGCAAGGTTTGGTAGTCTTTTTTCTTATATCCTGCTTGTCCAGTGTGGACATTGTCCACTTTGTCAGTGGTCAAGGCATAGGCAGTTCCTTGCCCAAAGGCCAGTTTTGCCAAGAAGAAAACAAGTTCCAAGTGGAGTGTCTTCAGTGCTCAACATTCTCTCAGGAATAGATCAGTGCTGCCAGGAGAAGTCCTGTCACACATCAACAGAACCCTAAGTTATTTAAATGCCATGTTCTACAGATCTTTGAACTGGTTGAAGATTGTCTATCTATGAGGAATACAATCTCTATGTATCTAAAGAACCTAATTAGTCTAACTAAAAGTATAACAAACATGAATGACTATTGACCTATAAAACTTAATACCTATATAACTTAAATATTAAGACTTCATATCAGAATATCAAACTATCTTTAAACAACTGTAATAAAGGAGGACCATGACATCAAAATGTAAACAACATATAAATATCTTGATCAGAGGTAGAAGTATGTAATACAATATAAATATATCCTAAAATTGTATCAATATACAAAATGTCTTAAACAGGGGTAGAAACGTGCATTATACAATCTGACAAAATAACTTTGTATAGGTGTACAACTATTGTAAACAGAAATAGGAGCATATTCAATATAACAAATATCATTTGAATTTGTATCAATATAAAAAATTTATACCAATTCAAAGTGTCCATAAATAATAGCTCACAAAATTCACTCTATTACTCACTATTATTATTATTCATGTGAATAAGTTCACACTAATCTACCTATTATCCCATTCAGTTTTCCCTCTTTTTTTTGAGATCTCTAGGCCTACATAATTTCCACTCCAACCCCCAACCCTATGCGAGTAATAATCAACCCCAAAATGGTGCTCCTAACCCTGAGGTTTGGGAACATTTAATAACCCAGCTTTGTTGGGAGAGGGGAATATCGTCTTCTAGAATTGCTTTCTGCTGTCATGGGGGCGATGTTTTTCCTATGGGATCCTGTAAAAGTAAAATGATGATTAAGTTTCAAGATTGCTGTTTTGTATAATTGCAAATGGTTTCTGAGTAGTCAATAGGGTTTTTTTGTTTGTTTGTTTGTTGAAGTTCTTATTTGGAGTTCAGGCCAGAATGTTGTAAGAAGGTGCACCATTTCTGCAGCTGGTACCCAAAAACCAGTCTCATAGTAGCACTATCAGCATCATGACATCATATCAGCCAGGTGGAATTGTTGTAGGGCCCCATCTTCTTCTTGGAAACTTCAAATATTTCTGCAGGAAAATCTACCGTTCATTGTGGAAAACTTAAGCATTATTCATATAGACATATATTCAATGAAAGATACAATATACACAAAATGGGCATGGAGAAAAGTAAAATATTTCCTTAAAATTTATCTTCTTTCTGTCTCATACCAGATGGCTCCTGACATGACACAAAAATTCTGAATTTTTCTTTTAACAACAGGCTTGGATTTAGAGAAGAATAGTCGTTGTCCAACTCCAAAGCCAGCTCTTATTTTTAAGTAGAGATGTATACATATCCAGAGAATCACATTTTACCATGTAGATCGTAAGTCAGATTTCTCTTTGTTTGTTGATTCTTTCTGGATAGCTGTCTTTTCATCTTTAGACATCTAGAGGTCCAATGTCTCTCGACTCTTTGAAGATGAGTATTTTCCTGCAAAGACAAGAACAGAACCCTGGTCCAACGCTTATGAGGTTGTCTTACATTTGTTTGGTTGTCACCTCTGTGGATGACTGTCGTTTCTCTCTCTCAAGAGGTTTCCCTTTTTTAAACCGAATCTTTATTAATTTTGATGGTATCCACAGCTTTTCTTCTCCTGTGGGAACAAGAGCAAGACCCCTTCCCCAATGTAGCACTTCTGGTTTCCATTGTGAGGTAGCACATCCATTTATTTATTTATTTATTTATTTATTTATTTAGTACACAACATTCTGCCTCCATGTATGCCCACATGCTAGAAGAGGGCATCAGATCTCATTACAGATGGTTGTGAGCCACCATGTGGTTGCCAGGAATTGAACTCATGACCTTTAGAAGAGCAGCCAGTGCTCTTAACCACCGAGTCATCTCTCCAGCCCAAGGTAGCACATCCTTGAAATACACCAGTTGATTTAAAAGATTTCTATTGTCCAATGTCTCTCTGCTGTCATTGTTCCTTTCTCATCTGCATTAAGAAAAATCAAGGTTAATAAGGCATTATACAATCTATTTCTGGGGGTATTTTCTATCCCTTTCTGTTTGTTTTGCACATCCTTTATAGTTTGATTTGATCTTTCTATAAAGGCCTGACCTGTAGGATTGTTTGGTATACCTGTAATTTTCTTTATATTAAAATAAGCAAAAAGCTGTTTCATTTTCTTAGATACATATGCTGGAACATTATCTGTCTTTAATTGTGCAGGTATACCCATGATGGCCATGACTTCTAATAAATGCACGGTTACTGAGTCAACCTTTTCTGAGCTCAAGGCAGTTGCCCATTGGAAACCTGAATAAGTGTCAATGGTATGGTGTACATATTTTAATTTTCCAAATTCTGTAAAGTGAAACACATCCATCTGCCAGATATCATTCTTTGAGTACCCTTTGGATTACTCCTTGTAGCCAATAGTGTCTGATTATAGAAAGAGCAAATAGGACGTCTCTTTATAATCTCCTTAGTTTGTTGTCATATAATAGAAAACTCTTTAAATCTTTGCTATTTACATGATGTTTCTTATAAAATTCTGAAGCCTGCAGCATGCTTCCAATCAATAATTGATCATTTTCTACATTACCTTGTGCTAAGGACCTGGCAAATCCATATGGGATCAGATGTGTGTTATGTATATGGGACAAAGCCTATTCATGATTATATCTTGAACCTGTTTGAATAATGAAGTCAATTCTGTATAATCTGGTATAAATTCAGCAGTTTCAATATGTAAGACAACTCTTTCTGCATATTGTGAATCAGCAACTATATTGAGAGGTTCTTTAAAATCTCTTAGTACCATGAAACTAGCATATAATTCTGCCTTTTGGACAGAATTATAAGGGCTTTGTTTTATCTTACTTAATTCTTCTGATTTGTAACCTGCCTTCCATGATTTATTAGTATTAGTATAAAAACTACAGTCTCCAGTTATTGATGTCACGTACAATTTGGGGAAGAATCCTAGTAGTTCTCTTTATAAGATTAAGTCTATCACTTTTGGGATAATTGCTATTAATTTCTCCTAAAAATTAGCACAAACTCTTTGCCATAGTTCATTTTCTTCCCATAATTTTTAAATTTCATCAGCAATAAAATGCACTATAATCTCTGCTGGGTCTATTCCTACTAGTTGACAAAGTCTCAATTTTTCTTTTATAATTAATTCAGAGACTTTCTCCATATAAGTTTTAAATTTTTTACTTGTTTTATGTGGTAAAAAGATCCATTCTAAAATAATATCTTCCCTTTGCATTAAAATTTCTGTAGGGGAAATTCTAGGAGGCAATATGATTAGAATACAGTTAAGGTTTGGATTCACTCTATCTACATGTGCCTCCTGTAATTTCTCTTCAATGGCTATCAATTCTTTTTCTGCTTCAGCTGTTAATTCTCTGAGACTTTGTTACCATCTAAGGTTTTGTTTAAATGAATTATTAGATCAGGTGTTATCCCAACAGCTGGTTGTAGACTGAAAATATCTCCTAACAATCTTTGAAAGTCATTAAGAGTCCACAATCGGTCTCTCCTAATTTGTGCCTTTTGTGTTCTAATTTTCTGTAAATCTATTTTGTGACCTAGATAATTACAGAATCTCCTCTTTTTTTCAGGAGAAATTTATAAACCCCATTTAGGCAAAAATTTCTTTGCTTCTTTCTAAAGTATCTGCATTTGAGTCAGATAACAAAATGTCATTCATATATTGTTAAATTATAGACTTAGGAAATTGCTTGCATATTATTTCCAGTGGTTGACTTATGAAGTATTAGAACAGGATGGGGCTATTGAACATTCCCTGTGGAGGACAGTCTACTGGTATCTCCTAGTAAACTGAGAATTATTATAAGTAAGCACTATGAAAGCAAATTTTTCTCAATCCTTTTCTTGTAAAGGTATAGTGAAGAAACAATCCTTTAAATCAATAACTATAAGAGGCCATCCTTTTGGTAATAGAGAAGGCAGAGGAATTCCAGGTTGTAAAGGGCCCATAGGTTGAATAACTTTGTTGATAGCTCTTAGATCTGTCACCATTCTCCATTTTCCAGATTTCTTTTTAACAACAAATACAGGATAATTCCAAGGGCTCGTTGATTCTTCAGTATGGTGAGCACCTAGTTGCTCCTGTACCAGCTGTTCTAAAGCCTGCAGTTTGTCTTTCATTAAAGGCCATTGTTTAACCCATATGGGTTTCTCAGTTAACCATTTTAAGGGCAAGGCTGTTAGTATCTCTGAAGGTTTGCTAGTTGCTTTGTGTTCTTGTACAGCCTGAATGGCTGATGAACTTCATTTATAATATCTATAATATCCTTCCCAGAAACATGAGTTTTTGGGGCTGCAGGAATGTTAATCTGGGTATTCCATTGCTGCAATAGGTCAAGACCCCATAAATTTACAGCAATATTAGCTACATATGACCTCAGCCTTGCTTTCTGTCCTTCTGGCTCTATGCATTCAACCTATCTCATGCTTTGTTTCACTTGAGATAGGGTTCCAATTCCTAGGAACTGAACATCTGTCTCCTGAAGAGGCCAATCTGGATGCCAAGATTCTGGGGTAATGATACTCATGTCAGCACCCATGTCTAGTAATACCTCAATTTCTATGTCATTTCTGTGCACTCTCAGCTTTGGTCTGTTTTCTTTTTTTGTCACAACACAGTATCTGTGAGATTCATTCACACTGTTTCACACACTAATAACCCATCCTTTCGGTTTACAGTCTGCTGTTTTTTGTTTGTTTGGTTATTTATTTATTTGAGACAGGGCTTCCTCTGTGTAGCCCCAGCTGTGCTGTGACTCACTGTATAGACCAGGCTGGCTTTGAACTCACAGAGATCCGCCTGCCTCGGCCTCCCGAGTGCTGGGATTAAAAGCGTGCACTATCTCTTCCCAGCTACAGTCTGCTGCTAATGCACCAAAATGACCTGATCTCTCTCCTTTACTAGGCATATTGAGAATATTCTCAATAAGGCTGCAATAAGAAATGTTAAATTCTCATGCAAGTTTTTGGTGGGTGTGTGCACTTATTTTATATTTCTGTAGGATGTATAGACGGTAATGAAGTTGCTGGTGAATCTAGGTTAGCTTTAGTAATTGTCAAACTTTCCAAAGTGGGTGACCTAACTCCTACGCCTTCCAGTCATGTGTGAGAGGTACCAGTTGTTCCCCATCCTAATTCACAATTGGCGTCATTGTGACTTTTCATTTCAGCTACTATGTAGATAAGTAGTGCTATTAATTTAAAATTTTTTTTTGAGACAGGGTTTCTCTGTGTGTAGACTTGGCAGTCCTGGAATTTGCTTTATAGACCAGGCTTCCCTCAGATTCTCAGAGATACACCTGCCTTCGCTTCCTGAGTGCTGGGATTAAAGTCATGGGCCATCACTATAAGCATTGCTACTTGGAGGGAAAGGGATTCTGGCAATTGGGAGCCAAGGAATACTAAGTGCTGCAGCCTGGATGGAAGAGTGTTCTGGCAGTCGGGAACCAGGGAATAGCACAGGCCGTGGTAAGCACAGCAGCCTACAGACCCGCTCTAGGAAAAGGTTTCCCCAGTGTATCAGCTCTGCCCTGGCCGGACAGGGCTTCCCTGGCGAAGTTGCTCAAGAGTGTGGCAACTCTAAGGGAATGTTTCCCCAGCCAAAGTCTGACAGCGCTGGTCTGCTTTGATCTTCTATCTCTAGCTTCCCCAGTGAGGCTGTAAGGACTGGGTGCTGTGAGGGGAAGGCTCCCCCAGTAAAGGTGTTACAGCCCTGCTTCACTCCGCCTCTGTTAGGGAGAAAGACCATCTTCACCCAAACCTCTTTCAGGAGATTTATTGGAAGGGAAGAATCAAGGAGAGTGGGTGCCTCTTCTGGGGTGGAAGAAGAGCATGTGCAGTGTTTATATAGGGCTTCTTAAGGGCGGAGTTTTCCCAGGAGGAAGAGGGAAGGGTTAGTTTTTCCCTGCTCAGGGATTGGTTAGTTTAGTTGGTCAGGGGTGGGGATGGCTGATTTCAGAGTCAAACTCTGTTTCTTTCACTGGCCTTTTTTAACCCTTGGCTCTACTTTCAGGACCAGGCATATTGCCTTCACTGGCTCTGATTCTATGGCCAAAGTGTGTTCTTTTTTGGCACTAGTTTCAGGGTCAGGGTGTATTTCTTTGGTTCTGGGTTCAGAGCTAGAGATTTATTACACTGGCTCTGGTCTCAGAAGCAGGGTGTGTTTCTTTTGCTGGCTCTTTTCCCTTACCACCACCACCTAGCAATTAAAAAAAATTATTTCTGCTGTGAGGACCAGCCTTCAGCAGTTCAGGGATTGAGGGGTAGCCACGAGTTGGCAAACTGAGCATTCAACTTTACTGTCTGAGGGAGTAAAATTTAATTCTCTGTGGTCAATGAAAAAAGGGAAACACACACACATACATACACACATAAAGTGGGGAATCTGGGGACTGTTTTACCTTTTATTGAATCAAATCCACACACAATGGCTACAAGACAGAAGGAGGACTCGGGTCATGTCTCCAGCTGCTCTGACATCCCACCAGGGAACCAGCTCTCCGCTGTTGTGTGGTAACCTCTTCCCATAGGGCCAAATGGAACTCCAAGCCGTAGCTCTGCCAGTCCCACACTGCCCTAGAGAGCTCTCTACTTGGTCCTCAGTTCTTATGTCATGTATACCCAGAGAAGATCACGCCCATAGGGCTTAGTCACTCCTATACCATTGACTGATCGGACTGAATTCTCACAACATACAAGCACACACACACACACACACACACACACACACACACACACACACACCTCCAACATGTCAGGATCTCACCGAGGGTGCTGATGAATGGCAGGCCTTCAGCGGGTCAGAGAAACTAAAGAGGAGATGCAGAACAGGTGAACTACTGGACAGACAAACAGACACATGAGGATGTTTCTGAGGGCCAAAGCTCCATTCTTCATTTCATTATTCTTTCTGCTTGTTCTGCTCTATCCCTTTTCTCTTCTGTCCTTCCACCCTGATGCTTCCCTTCTGTCTGTTCTTACATTTTCCTTCTAGCTAACTTTATTTTTTCCCTTACAGCTTACATACCCCAGCAAACTCTTTCAAGTGGCTACAATATACTTTTTAAGCGAAAGATTACAAGGAATACAAGTAAAAAACAGCATGTTTTCCATTTCCCTTACATGACCGAACATCTGACATATTCCAGGTGAAAAACAAGTTGTCCCAAGAACCCTCACACAGTCACACCCAAGCAACTTGCTATAGATCAACAGAGTGGAAGCAAGCAAGGTGTTTTTCTCAGCCAGTTCTTTTACTGGCAGGCTGCATTCTTGCGGTTACAAAGAAAGGATCAATCACTTTATTACTTATCTCAAAGGGTAATCTTATAAGAAATCTTAAAGTAATTACAAACCTATACATGAAAAACAACCAGTCAGTTCCACTCTAAACCTCAGGGTGCAGACCCGCTCATCAACTGTTTTTATATCAGGAAGTGAGGGCAGAAATGGGTACAGGAATTAATTACCATCCTTGATCACCAACCCATCCTAGCGAGAAAGGTGCAGCAGCCAGCAGTAGCTAGGCTGCCATTGTTCTTGTTCCCTGACCTCAGCGAGTCCTTTGCTCAACCATTAAAAGTATGTCTTTCTAAACGCTAAATTGTTCCCCAAGGTTTTCTACCTCAAAATCATTAACAAAAACACCTTAACCTAACCTTTTAACAATTCTACATGTCTAAATTCTTTCTCAGGGTGGTGGTTGACTCGCTAATCTGCTCCAGCAGCAATGCTCGGAAAAGTCAATCACTATTGTGAGTACCAGTAACACTGCCCAGTGGAGGCCTAGAGACAGCCCATAGACTATGAGGGACGTGGTGACCTTGAAGCCATCAGAGCTATGCTCAAAAGCAGCGTGAAGTCCTTGGAGTTCGCCCTCTCCAAGGCTCACTCTGGCATGGCTTTGGCAATCACTCGGCCATGTTCCATGAGTTCCAGTGCTGCCTGTGTGTCCCCTTCATGGCCCCAGGCAAGTTTTTCTGTGATGGAAATAATGTATTTTTATAGATACAGAAATTTAAAAGCACAAGAAGGATGACACCAGGAGCTGGAGAGATGGCTCAGTGGTTCAAAGCACTGATTGCTTTGGTTCGATCCCCAGCACCCACGTGGGGGTTCACAGCCATGCATAACTCCAGTTCCAGGGGACACAATGTCCTCTTCTGGTCTCCATGGGAACCAGTGGGCATTCACATATAAAGTAAAATGAATAAATCTAAAATAAATTTTTAAAAGAAATAAGAAACTAAAAACCATTCTTACTTTTCTACCTCCCAACTTGATTGGTTGTGACCCATAGCCACTAAGACTGAGCCCTCTCTCCAGTCCCCAACTTTATGGGATTTGTGGTATGCATGGACAACATTTTTAAAATTTATTTATTTATTTAATGTACATTGGGGTTTTCCCTGCATGTATGTCTGTATGAGTGTGTCAGATCCCCTGGAGTTATAGACAGTTGTGAGCTGCCATGTGGGTGCTGGGAATCGAACCTGGGTCCTTTGGAAGAGCAGTCAGAGAGCCATCTCTCCAGCCCTGTATGGACAAGTTGAAAGTTTTACTGATTTATATTCCCACCATGCATGAAAAAAAATATTCTTTTTGAACTGAGATTACTTTGAAACGTCAATTTTGGTGTTTCATTGCGGCCTTTTTTTAGCCCCCCCCAAAGAGGCTGATTAAAACTTTTTGCTCTTTATATCACCTTTTTAACAAGTTGTTCCATTTCCTTTTATAAATGAGGTTTTTCTTTTTGGAGAAAGCGACTCCTATAGCCCAGGCTGGCTTTGAATTTGTGGCCAAGGATGTTCCTGAACTCCTGATCCTCCAGCCTCTTTCTCCTGAGTGCTAGGATAGCCAGGATGCTTGGCTTGTGCAATGCTGCGGGTTGGACTCGGGGCTTCGTGCACACTGGTCCTCATCCCCAGCACATAGCACAAAGTGCATTTGATTGTCAATCACATTTCACAAGATAATATTTAAAAATAAGTGGTAGTACAAGGCTGTAATCCTAGCACTCGGGATGCAAGAGGCAGAGGCAGGAGGATTACGTTAAACTCAAGGCCAGCCTGGTGTACATAATAAACTCGGGTTAACCAGGACTATGTTTAGCCCTGTCTCAAAATAAGCCAAAACAGACAAAGATGTGTGTGTGGTCTTCTCATGAATGGATAGATATGCAAAATGAGGTTTATACAAAGTTTTAGCAGTCACAATATGGCGTAACTCTTTTCTCCTTTTTTGTTAGTTCATAGAAGTTCATAGTCTGTTTCGGTCATAGTCACCCTCTGCCACTGTTCCTCATCTACCCTACTTCCCTACCCGACTTTTTTTTTTTTTTCTTTTTAACCCTTCAAGTATGTTTGGTGCTGCCATGGACTCTTGGATGTGTGTCTTCCAATGGAATATGGTCATCCAACTGGGGGCCTCGCCCTTAAAGAACACCGACTCCCTGTCTCCCAGCAGCCAACAGTTCCTTCACTAAGGGTGAGTTTTTGTGCATACCTCCCTCCCGCTCCTGGATTCGGTCTGGCTTGAGCTTAGGCAACACCGTCACATTGCCCACACTGCCGTGAGTTCACACGCGCTGATGCCCTGCTGTGGGGGAAACACCGTTTCTTTATGTCCATCCACCACCTTACTCTCTTTCCGGCCCTTCTTCCACAATAATCCCCATGCCTTGGGAGGGGAGATGTGTGATAGAGATGTCCCCTTAGGGTCGAGCATTCTGTAGCCTCTTATTCTCTGCTTCTTGACCAGCTGTGGGTCTCTGTGTTAATTTCCATCTACTGCACGAAGCTTCTCTGATGAGGGCTGAGCGATGCACTCACCTGCAGGCATAATGACAGGTTATTAGGAGCCAGTTTAATATTATGTTCATTTATCAAGTAACAGTAGCGGCTTCTGCTTTAGGGCCTGGGGTCTGCCTAGCCACAGGTTTGGGCCCTGGTATCAATGCCATATGTGGGGCACAGAACGTAAAGCAAATCAGAAAGTGGTTGCTTACTCCCATGACCTTTCTGCCACTATTATCCTCGATGTCACGTCTTGCCAGGCCACTCATTGCTTTAGCTTGGAGGGTCCCCAGTTGGATAAGACTGGAAATTCCTCTGCTTGTGGGTGTAGAACCTTCCAGCACTAAGAGAGCTAACTAGAAGGGATAGCATTTCCAGGTGAGTATCAGGTCGGTTTGCCTATGTTCTATGACTCTGGTACATGGTGTTGTCAGCAATGGGGCTACTGTTGAGTAACCCAAAGCATTGGCAGTCGCTTGTAAGTCTTGGGACCTTACTAGCCAACAACTCTAAAGAAGAAACCCACTCCTGGCACTGGGCTTTTAGCCTGCAGTGTCTAACAGGGCAACCACCCTGTTACAGGGCAGCTGCCTTTAGACTCCTTTACTTCTGCGTCTGTGTCCACTTTAGGACTTTTCTAGGTAGTGGGCTTTTCCTGACGCTTTTCAAAAGGCCTGTAGTGTTGGCTCCCTCCCCTGTCCCCCCTCCCATGTCCTCCCACCTCCCACCCCATTTAACCCTTCCTGTTCCATTACTCCCCTTCAACCCTTTATACCACTGTGTCCTAGCTCACCTCCCTTTAATATAACTTTAAGAGGAGCATACTTATTACTATTTCTAGTTTTTTCCACTCCTAAAAGCGCAAGCGTTAGCATAACCAATAATACTCTGGGAAATACTGTAAAAATACATATGGTTATTTCTATAAATACCCAAAGGGGATTCTTCATTGACATGCTCCCTCGAAGCAATAAAAGGTTGTCTCTTTAACATGACAAAAAGACTATTTAAAACCAAAAGTCAAAATTACACTTAATGGGGAAACATGAATTATTCCTCTTTAAAACAGGGCCAAGACAAGGACAATCACCCCTATTTAACTTGGGTCTAAAAATTCTAACAAAGCTTCTGGAGTAGGGAGGGAGGAAGAACGATGTAATCAAAGAGAAGGGAGAAAGCAAGCTTTCACGCCTGGCAAATGAAGTGAAAACCGCCCCACAATTACCAGAGACAGTCGAAGCCTAAGAGACCCAGGGTGCGGCACAAAGGACCCCAGGTTCATCTCCCCAGCAGCTCACCGCCCTCTCCTCTGCAGTCTTTAGGGAGTCGCCATGATTTTATTGCTAAGTCCTTTACATGACTTTTTTTAAAAACATGTGTTTTCCTGCACACACACAGGTACACCACGTGTACCTGGTGCCTGTGGAGGACCAAAGGGGGTGTCAGAGCCCCTAGAACTGGAGTTCCAGAGGGTTGTGAACCCAGAATTGAACCCAGGTCCTCTGCAAGAGCTACATGTCCTCTTAACCACTAAGACATCCCCCCAGCCCCATACATTTTTTTGAAGATTTCATACAATGTATGTGTTCAATGGGGTCTTACTGCCATGTTTTGGCGGGTTAATGAGCGTATTGGTAATAGTTTATCATTCTTGGGGGTCTGTTGGATCCCATTGATCAATAACTCAAAAAGAGGTAACCATTCCTGGTAATAGAGACTTTGGTGGCTAGTGTGTGGTGTCGAGTTGGGATATTGTTTCCCTTCCTCTGTTGCCCATATATCTCTTACTAACATATAACATAGCATATAAACAATATTTACAATTGTTTTTGTTTTCAATCACTTATAAACACCAGCTATTTACAGTCACCAACTACAGAGGTCAGAGGTGTGTCACGTGGACACAGCATTAAAGTCCTGCTTAAGACAGGTAGGAATGTATTTTCCGATCTGCATGGCTAGTTCCATTTTCTACTGTTTCTCTCTCTCTCTCTCTCTCTCTCTCTCTCTCTCTCTCTCTCTCTCTCTCTCTCTTCCTTTGTCTCCTCCTCCCTCCCCTCTGTCTCCCCAACCTCTTTCTTTGATAGAATCTTCTCAGGAAACTCATGCTGACATCATATTTGGATGCTTGTGTGACTGTCTTCAGTATTAGAGTTCCAAGCATGCGCCATCCCACCCAGTTTCCTCGTTTTATGATGTCCGAAGCCAGGTAACTGCCTAGGAGGTGAATTAAGCAGTTCTAAATGTAGGCGATGAAGCAAACGCTCGGGTCCTGGTATAAGACATTAGACCAGGGATGATTCGGGCAGCGTCTTTAGCCAGCCATACCTTCTGCCTTCTGGTGACCATATTGCTGCAGTTAGACGTAGCTTTATTACAAACTGCCTAAAACGGAATGGCTTAAACAAAATGATATCACTGCTTATGATTCTGTGGCGAGTGGGCCTATATGTAAGCGCTCTCACTGGAAATTTACAGGTAGTGAATCTGGAGCCTCGGCTCTGCTGAATGGTGGGTCAGTCTGGGGGACTCAGGCCTTAGCCTGTGGAATCTGATGCTATCTACAAGCTGAGTTAGAAGACTGGATTAGAGGACACCCAACTGGTCTTTTGGAGAATTGGTTTATCGGGTAAAGGAAACCAGAATCTCGCACGCCCCCTGGTGTTCAGGGCCTGAAGTGTTGCTCTTTCCTGTCTGAGGCTGTCACCTTTGGAGACAATGGCTTTCATTCAAGTTGTGGAGCAGTATGCAGGTAGCTCTAAGCTGGGGGTGTCAGTGACCCAGCAGACAGCTACATAGCTCTGCTTTTGTTAGGACATTGTGGTCTTACAGCTCTGGGCAGCTTCTCTGCAGCTGTCAGGACCTTTGAATGTTTACCGCTGGCCATCAGTAGTCGCTCAACTTCAGTCTCGGTCCTTTACAGCCTTCTATCTTCTGAAGTCTCTACTCACTGGCATCGCTCTCCTTTGCTGCACCCCAGCAGTCCTTCCCAGCTTCAGCTCCCCAAAGTCTCTGCTCACAGTTGTTCACTGGACTCTTTTGTCCTCCACTATAGGTGGCTTGTGTGTCTGGGATTAGCAGCCCCTGCATGCAACTAGCTTGGTCTACTCTACCTGTGATAAAAGACAAAAGACAGTTAGATAAAACTCCATCTGTGATTAAAAAAATATATATATAGACAGTTTATAGCAAGGAGGGTCCCAGAATGCCAGTGGAGACCCCAGAATGCCAGCAGAGTCCCCAGAATGCCAGCGGAGCCCCCAGAATGCTAGCCAAGCCCCCCAGAATGCCATCGGAGCCCCCAGAATGCTAGCCGAGCCCCCAAAATGCCAGCGGAGCCCCCAGAATGCCAGCAGAGTTCCCAGAATGCCAGCAGAGCCCCCTTCACTCAGCCAGTCCTTTGCACTAGCTGTCAACGTCTTCCTCATTCAGTTAAGTTTGTCATCATGAAGGCTGAAGCGCGTGTGGGCAGGGACATCGGAAGATCCAGGGGACACCGTCCTCTGAGCATCAGCTGAAGTTGCCGTGGCCTAGGCAGAGGCTCCCACACAGCTCAGCCTCAGGGTGGTGGTGAAGACAGCTGTGTCAGTTCAGCAACTGACTGAGGTCTCCTCCCGGCATCATTGGCCAGATTTTAATCTCCTGCAGGTGGCTATGAGGGTCTATGATTGTCCTGATAAAGGCTGGATAAATAACTGAGGCTACTGGATTAGCAGCTCCCACAGCCTCTGTGGGAATGGCCGCAAGCCCTTCAGTCGCAGGGGCAATATTGCAGACTCAGGAACTGTGGAGGCGATAGCTGGGGACCCTGACTCAGGCTTTGTCTCTGCAGTTCTGGGTTGGTGCTTGGTTTGTCCTTGTTAACTGTAGCTTCAGCTGGACTTTGGGAAAGCCCGACAGTTGTCAATCAAGTCCTCCACCTATCTTTTGAAAGGAGAAGTGTGTAAGGGGCGCATGTGACAAAGATTTGACACACAGTTCAAGACTTCTTTCCAGCAATTTTTTTTTCCTGATAATTTTTAACCTTAAGCCAAATAACCTTAGAGAGGGTCAGGGGCTCCTGATCTGTGCTGTCTGAAAACTGCAGCTGAGAACACCCCAGCTCCTTTCTTCTACCCTTTTGGAATATTAGTGTGTTGTTATTGTCTAAGCACCTACCACATAGCCAGAACGTCTCACGGCTGTCTTACTGGAACTTAGTCCCCAGGGATCAGCCAGCCCCTCCTCTCCCCTGGCTGGTGCTTTCTTACTGAGTCATATCGGGAGCCCTGCAGAAGGAGAAACGGTTAAGCTGCTGACTCGCGAGAAGTCGGCCGACTTTGCACTCATTTCCAAACTCACTGTTGAACAAGGCTGGACTTTCGTTCTGTTCTGGTTCGTTTCTTTTCTTAGAATTGCACTTGAATGAGAACGCAAAGCAAACTTAAAAACAGGCATTTCCTCTGTCCTCTGCTCACTAAGGCCTGCCTCCCCCCAAAAATGTCTACAGGATCATTTAAAGTAAAAGGGTCTTGACAACTGAAGTAAACGCTGTGAAAGTCTGGGGCCTCAGCCCAGAGAGCCCCAGGCAAACAAGGACAGTATGAATGGCGCCCAGAGTCCATCTCTGACTCAATTAGGAAGAATCAATCTTGTCACTGAGTTCCCAAGGAAATTCAATTACAGGGTCAAGTGTAGGAAGCTGGCTAACTGTGGCTTAAGCAGCAGACATGACAGGCGGTCGATAGCTGCCTGGGGATGAGTTTGACTTCAAAGCCCCTGAATCCGCTGTGAGAAAAGGCAGACGTGGTCGCAGGAAGAGGCTCCTAGAGGCGAGAGCTGACCCCCCAGAGTCCAAGGCAAGAGTCCAGACAGGGAACTGCGAAGGAACCTACCACCTCTAGTAGCTTAGTTGCCACTTATGATGGCTGACTCCTGGGGGCTTATGGGAAAGGCCATCAGGGCCCAGGAGGGACTGTCAGCCCCAGTGTGTGCAGTCTGTGTGGGAGAAACTATACCCACACGGACACTGCGCTGGAGAGAAGTCTAAACTCTTCCAAAGCAAAAGGGCGCGGTTGGGAGATGTTTTTCTCTGTTAAATTCGGATTCGTTCCCCCTCTAGTGGTCACATATATGTTTGCAAAGGCATGTTTGTAAGTTAAAAAAAAAAAAATCCAGAAACCATAAATAAAATGGCTAAATCCATTACATAAAAAACAAGTTTTTGGCACAGTGTGGTGGCGCATGACTTTAATCATAGTATTCAGGAGGCAGAGGCAGGTGGAGCTCTGTGAGTTCGAGGCCAGCCTGGGCTACGTAGAGAGACCCTATCAACAGTAATTAATAATAAAAAAAATTAATAATAATAATAATATCATAAAGGCCAGTGGGATGGCTCAGTGAGTAAGGACATGCCTGATGGCCTGAATTTGATCTCTAGGACCCATGCTGTGGGAGAAAAGCATTAACACTTGAAAGTTCCCCTCTGAAGCACACACTCACACATACATACGCACTCTCTCTCACACACACACACACTCACACACTTCCACACACTCACACATGCTCTCACACACACTCACACATACATACACACACACTCTCTCTCTCTCACACACACACACACACTCACACACTTACACACACTCACACATGCTCTCACACACACACACTTACACACGCTCTCACACACTCACACACACACACACACACGGAGGGGGGGCGCTCAGCAGGATAAATCAATAAATAAGTAAATTTTAAAAGGTTAATTAAACACATGAACAGAAATGAAATCAAACCCAAAGAGAAATGTAAGCTAAAAGTAAGCCGTTTTTCTGCTCATTTACAGACTGGTGGGGCTCCCCAAACCCAAAGATGGACAACAGACTCTGACGCGAGTTTTCAAGAAGCCGATAGACTTGCGCCGCCACCCACCCCCACGACAGCTAAGCACACGCTGTAAGGAATGCGCACGTCTATGCAGAAGAGACAGTCACAGCCGCAGTGTGGAAATAACCCAAATGCCCGACACTGGGAGACCGCGTATGTGCGAGTCACGTGATGCGCTAAATATAACAGGAACTACGGGGAGCGAGAAGGGAGGGTTCTAGGTACTGATTTCAGTTCCTGATCTGACACCACTAACTGAAGCAGGTCCAGACGGAGAGAGTGTTTGCTGCCTCTTTCAAAGAAAGGAGGGACAGGAACACACATTTGCAGGAAATGTCACCTTTACTGGAAGAGGGGAGAGAAGGAGGCAAGGAAGGAATTGTTTTTCCACAACGTCTTTTTATACTACTGTGACCCTTTTTGTTTGCTTGTTTTTGTTTCTTTGAGACGGGGTTTCTCTGTGTAGCCCTGGCTGTCCTGAAACTCACTCCATAGATCAGGCTGGCCTCAAACTCACAGACATCTGCTTGCCTCTGCCTCCTGAGGCACTGTGATTTTTAAAGATATACATCTATTTTTTATTTTTAATTTTTCCTGAGACAGAGAGATGGTTGGCAGAGCAGAATGGAGTTGAACTTACTCTTTGGGAAGTGGGAGAACAAGGAAGTCCCAAGGCAGAAGACATTTCCGGAAACCCCTTCTCAGAGCTGAGAATGCAGAACTCGGCAGCGTCAGGGAAGCCACCTTAACAACCAGCTAGCAGTGCCTGGGTTTGTTTGTGGGAGCTAGGCTGAGACCTAGGCCGGCTCACAAGCCCACTGTTCTGTATTTAAGTGTTTAAAGTTATGCATGTGTTCTTTGTATGTATATCCATGCACCACGCATGTGTCTGGTGCTCAGGGAGACCAGAAGATGGCATCAGATCCCCTGGAAATGTAGTTACAGACAGTTGAGGATGGGTGTTAGTAACAGAACCCTGGTCCTCTGGATGAACAGTCCACCCTTTTAACCACTGAGCCGTCAGTCCAGCCCAGTTCTGTGGTTATTAGAATTGTTTATTTCCCGCACAGCTCCAGAGAGTGAGACACAAAGCGAGAGTCCACGAATCCACTTACCCGAGGACCCATGGGTCACAGTGTGAAAACAACCACCGAAGCCATTGCACAAGGAAAGCTGACCTCGTTTCTGGATGGGTAACAGTCAATCAGAGCGGCGGCTTCTCTAGACAGCTGATTGCCCCACAGCTACAGGGGAACTGGCTCTGAACCGGATTTAGCTCCATCATCTTGGTCATTCAGTACCGGTATGGACAGAGGATGCCCTTTTAACTGGCTGTACACCTAGGTGATAGGATCTGTCCTCTCAATCCTAGTCAGACTGAGAAGGTTCATGGAGCCAGGGGTGTAAGGCAAGGGACCTGGACTGGCTGCAAGATGATGAACCACTTTTTGAGGATTTGTTGTGTGTTTCAAAAGCCCATCCTCACCAGGCATGGTGGTGTAGGGCTTTAATCTCAGCGCTAGGGAGGCAGAGGCAGGGAGATATCTGTGAGTTCCAGGACAGCCAGAGCTATGTAAGAGAGACCCTATTTCAACATCCACCCCACAAAAATCCCACCTTCTTTGAGCTACTTCTGCCTTCTGGGCCCTACCTCCTAAAACTGGTCCTACAGCCTGAGAAACCACCAGGGAGGAACCAATGCTCCCAAGTGTGACCCTAAAGGGGACTTTCAGATCCAAACTATACAGACTTTTAAGATTAATTCTATAGTCAGGCAAGTGACGCTAATTTTTTCCAACATGTGGTTTGGGAAGATGAAAAACGAACAGTTGATAAACCGCTGCCTGCTCACCTGTCCTGGCTAATTTTACCAACATGACACAAGCCAGTCACCTGGGTAGAAGAACCTTAGTTGGGAAGATGCCTCCATCAGATGACCTATAGGCAAGGCCGTAGGGCATTAATGATTGCAGTGGGGTAGGGGGAGCCCACTATGGGCGGTGCCATCCCTGGACAAGTGGCCCTGGGTGGTATAAGAAAGCAGGCTGAGCAAGCCGTGAGAGCAAGCCAGTGCACAGAGTTCCATCATGCCCTCTGCTTCAATTCCTGCCTCCAGGCTCCTGTCCTGACTTCGCTTCACTACGGACAACTGAAAGTCAAAATAAACCCTTCCCTTTCCAGATTAATTTTGGGAATAGTGTTTATCAAAGTACTAGAAAGCAAACTAAGACATCCTCCAAGACATGAAACTGCATCTTCTCTGTGATCTGCTAGAGGCAAAGGTGCAAAAGCATGTCAGAAAGGATGCTTCGGACTCCCCAGCAGCCGGGTCTCTGGGTGTAAATGAAAATGCAAAACAGAAAAAAAATAAACTAAGTATATAATCTCTTGAACAAAAAGTGTTGGGGTAAATTTCACTGGCCAAGGCTGTGCTTGTCCTAGTCTGAGTCACAGCTGCCAATCTCACAGTGCTACAGAGAGTGACAAGGACATCCAAATCCAGATAGCAGAGGAAGCTAGGCCGATTTGTCAGAGAGAATGTGCGAATGTGTGCAGTGTGTGCAAGAGAATGTGTGAATGTGTGCAGTGTGTGCAAGAGAATGTGTGAATGTGTGCAGTGTGTGCACCAAAGACTCATTATTTGGTTATTGGGAAATAGGACAGGCACAGGACACTTGCCTTTAGTCTCAGACCTCCATAGTCTGATGCAGGAGGATCATAAACTTGAGGCTAGCCTAGGCTACATAATGAGTTCTGAATCAGCCTTGGCTATGTATAAAGACTGTTTCAATAACAACAACCACCCCCCCACACACACAATGACATGCATTGGTGGAATCATAAAGTTTGTTATTATTAAATTTTAGTTCCTTATTTGTGTATGTGCAGTGTGCACCATGGTGTGTGTGTGTGTGTGTGTACGCGCACACGCGCGCGTGCAACTGTAGGTTAGAGGACACCGTGGGAGTTAGCCCTTTGCTTCCTTTCCACCACTTGGACTCCAGGGATCTAACTGAGGTCACCAGGCTTTACCTCTCCTGCTGAGCTGTCTTCTCTGTCCCATAATGTCCCCAGTGAATTACACTTTTGAAGTTGGGAGGACCAGTCTGCTAACTCTGTGGTGGCCCACGCAAAACATGTTAGTATGTTTGCTTTCTAAGGCATTTCCCCATGGTACAGTTAATTATCAATGTATCTGGGTACATTAATAATTTTTTTAGGATTTTGCTTTATTGATATAAATTTATTGGTACATTAATAATCTTAAGAAACTTTCAATTTGGTCATTCACGCCTTTAATCCCAGCCCTCAGGAGGCAGGTGGATCTCTGTGAGTTCAAGGCCAACATGGTCTACAAGAGCTAGTTCCAGGACAGGCCCCAAAGCTACAGAGAAACCCTGTCTTGAAAAACCAAAACCAACCCCAAAAACAAACAAAACATGTTGAAAGCCAGAGGGTAAACACCCTGAAAAACTCCCAAATTGTCTGAGACACGATCTTACATTCCACTAAAGATCAGGATTTTTGAATGAACCTCAAAGTCCCCCTGGCATGGAGTCCGAGGGGATATGCACCGCTGACGTGGTCAGTGGATGGAGAGATGGCATTTCCTTAGCACAGAAATATGTAGGTGATATTTCCAGAACTTGCTGCCGCGTCCTAGTGGGCTGTGTTCAGCTCAGAAGGAGCACGTGGACACACGTCAGAGCTAAGGTGAACGCTTGGCTGAAGATGAATGCTTGAACAGCCCTTTGCTTCCCTTGCAAGTGAATTCTAGCTACGATGTCCTGCCTGGGCAGGTGTCCCCAGCCGTGCATGCGTATTATATGATTAATGCCGATTAAGCATTTCAAGCAGCGGCAATAAAACTGACAAACCTATGCAGGGTGCCGAACTGGCACAGTTCGGAAGGATGAAAAGGGAGGAGCCCTCTAATTACTGCTGTGGTAGGAGTGTGCTGGGGGAAACAGAATTCCTGCTCAGCAGCTCCGTGTGAGGGCCAACTCCAGGTATGGCAAAGGCACCTTCCACAATAGCCGCTGCGATTTTGGAACAGAAACTACATTTTTAAGACAAAAACAGAAAATTTTGGACATATGTAAAAGAAGAGAGGACATCACAGAAAAAGGGACACATGAGGGTCACCAATATTCCACCGAGGACCCTTCTAGTCTCAAGAGGATTCAGAATAAAGGACAACAACTGTATCAACATTATTGTCATCATCATTATTATTATTTGGGGAGAAGGGTCAGACATGGTGGTGCTTGCCTTTAATCCTAGCACTTGGAAGGCAGAGGCAGGTGGAAATTCTGTGAGTTCAAGGCCAGCCTGTTCTATATAGTGAGCTCCGGAATGTCCAGAGCCTGTGTTAAATTAATAATATAATATGATGATAATAATAATTACTATTATTTTTAAAATAAAAGTTAATGTGTTTAGGTGATTTCCCCAAATGTATGTCTGTCCACCGCATACATGCCTGGTGCCTGCGGAGGACAAAGATGTCAGGTCCCTGTAACTGAAGTTACAGATGGTCTGATCCCTGGTCCTCTAGGACAGCAGTGCTCCTAACCACGAGCCATCTCTCCATAGTTGAAAGGACAAAGCTAAAGGGCACTGAGATCACTCCTGCCTTCCCCAAGAAGGGGAGCTAATACAGGGTCCTATGCACCCCAGTCTAGCCTCCACTCTCCGTTCTCCTGCCCCCACCTTCCAGTGCTGGGATTGTAGGAGTGCACACCCGAACACCATGGCTCGTATGGTGTTCTCAGCTCCAGCCCAGCTGTGTGCATGCTACCAGTCGAGCAGCAGCCACAGCCGCTACCACCTTTGGAACCTGACAGCCAAACAGAAGTGGCACTGCTCTGTAAGACACTGGCCATGGGCTACGGTCGGTCCAGACGGACAGGACTCATGGTTAGTGACCGAGTATGACACTAGTGACATGTAAGAGTCTTTTGACGATGATTTTGAAACCAAGTCGTTAAACAGCCACTTCCCCCTTGCCAAAAGCTACCTAAGCTATGTTTCCAGGATGCAGCCTCAGAGTCGTGACCTCGGGAAGTGGGTGGGACCACAAGGCTCTGTAATGAGCAGAACTTGGGAAACAAGAGCAGGGTCTCATGGGTGCAAGGTGGCAATGAGACCTGCCAGCAGCTATGCACAAACTTCCCCTGGTCCTGCAAACTGGGAGCAGGTAATTCCACCTAGACTCTTGATTATCGGTAAGCAAGTCCTTGTTTCTCCAGGAACTTCAATTTCTTCATTACTGGTTAGTTAACCAACAGGGAGATTTATTTAATTGTGGCCCGTCCCCTTGTCAGTCAAGCTACATTGAAGGTCCTTCTTCCTGCAAAATACAGGGCTACTTATTCCATCGCTCCTTTGTACCTCAGAAAACCTTCGCTTGGGAACAACTTTCTGAATCTTGCCTCCTTTCATATTTCAGCAAGGTACTAACACTGGCCGTGTTAACATTCAGTATTCTTTCAGGGGAAGATGAGACAGAATTTCTCTGAGTAGCCCTGGCTACTAGAACTCACTCTGTGGACCAAGCTGGCCTCGAACTCAGAGATCCACCTGCCTCTGCCTCCTGAGCACTGGAATTAAAGGCTTTTGGTATCACCACCCGGTTAGCATTCAGTATCGTATATAAATAGGCCTTGAGCTCACAGTCAAATGTATCAGGAGAGGGTCAGACCTGGGGAGAGAACTAGAACTGGCTCGTTTCTATTTTCCCAACCTCTGAGGAGCTCAGGCCACAGAGAGACACCGCACAGGGAAGGATAGAGGTCCTCACTGCTTACACAGGGAAGGATAGAGGTCCTCACTGCTTACACAGGGAAGGATAGAGGTCCTCACTGCTTACACAGGGAAGGATAGAGGTCCTCACTGCTTACACAGGGAAGGATAGAGGTCCTCACTGCTTACACAGGGAAGGATAGAGGTCCTCACTGCTTACACAGGGAAGGATAGAGGTCCTCACTGCTTACACAGGGAAGGATAGAGGTCCTCACTGCTTACACAGGGAAGGATAGAGGTCCTCACTGCTTACACAGGGAAGGATAGAGGTCCTCACTGCGTACACAGGGAAGGATAGAGGTCCTCACTGCTGAGCAATCAGAAAACGCAGCTGCTGGTCATCAGCCACTCATCTGAGCCACCTGGATGCCCAGCCAGCATGACATGGAATAGAGCTGCCCAGCGCATTTGCAGAATCACTAAACGACAAACGGCTATAGCTTACGTCACCAAATAGCAGGGCCTTATGTTTCCTAGCAACAAATAGACAAATCCCATGATATCTTCTGGGCTTCTGGGCTCCTTCAGGGTTTGACGCCATCCTGCCTCTGCCAGTACTTGGGTGTGAGTACCCTGCAAGGTCGGCCACCCCCCACGCCCTGCCCCAACTTCCAGAATACCCACTTCACCTGTTTCCCACCTCCGTGCTCGACCCTGGGCGCTTATGCCTTCTCAAATTCTGTTTATTAGGTATTTATTCATTCACTTCCTGTGTAAGAGTGTCTTGTCTGCAGGTATACCTGTGTGCCCTTCTGTTCCTGGTACCTTCGGGATTGGGTCCCCTGGGACTGGAGTTACAGACAGTTGTGAGCTGCTGTATGGGTACTATGACTCCAACCCAGGCTCTCCGGAGATCAGCCAGCACTCTTAACCACTGCGCCATCTCTCTGGCTCTTGGTTTATGCCTTAAAAAAAATCCTTTTGTTGTAATTTGAGTGGGGTGGGGTTGAAAGTCAATTTCATCTGTTTAACCTGCCTGTTCAATTTGAAGTTTCTTCCTCCCTTCTCTTTCTCCCTGCCCCTACCCCCGACAGGGTCTGTTGTGTAGCTCTAGCTGGCCTGGAACTCATATAGACTAGATGACCTTGAACTCACAGAGATCCCCCTACTTCTGCCTCCCAAGAGCTAGGATGAAAGGCGTGCGCCACCACGCGTAGGCTATCTTCTGCATTCTCAGCCTATTCACAGAATTTTCTTCTCCGAGACTCTGTGAAGTCCTAAGGCAGAAGTTGAGCGAGTCTCACCATGTATCTCGCCCATCAGGCTCCCATCCCTGAAGTCTGCCACCTTGAGCAATAAGAACACCCTCTACATGAGTGTTTGAACACTTCATTCTAGCAACATCGGCATCGCCAAATCACCTCAGCCATCATTTTGGCCTTTTCGCATTGCCTGGCCTTCTCCTCCACCTTCAGGGGGCATGCCACCACCCCCAGGCACAGGCCAAACCCTGATTGTGTCATCTCCAGAGCTACAATCCTGAAGTCACCACTGCAGACTGCCATTCACCACCTCGTGAGGAAGGGGTCTCCTCTCCTGCGGAATTGCTCCGAAGACCTGCGTTGGTACGCCTTGTCCCTATGCATGAATCCCTCTATGTGTTTTGTGTCTTGTCCACCCTCCCCTTCCAGCCTGCTGTCTGAGGACGGCGTAGTGTGAGTTCTCGCCCACTCAGCCCCAGTAGACAGAGCTGGGTTTTTCTGTGGAGCTCATAGTTCTTGTCACCTCGGTCATGTTAGCTCCATCCTTAGCCCCATGGAACCCAGGCTGATCCATCACATCACCTGGTGACAGAGATAGGTTCCAGGTGGACGCGTGACCAAAGATAGGTGAATTTCTATTGTGGTGGCTCATGCAAGCAGTTCCGGTGCATGGGTGGGACGCTGGTGAAGATTAGATTTCTAGGGATACATTCTGCATCAAAAGCTGAATTTTTAGACTTTTGTTGAGGTTGTTAGGCAAGCAGAGCTGTTTTGAGTTTGGAAGGCTAGGAGGCCGGAACTTCTGCCATCACCTCTGCCGCTGTGAAAGAAGAGCCTCCTTTGCATGTTGCCATACCAACCTGCCAGGCAAGATGTGCCCACGGAAGCAATAGTGGTGTGACTGTTACGGGGTGACCAAGTGGGTCTAATAGGCCTGCCCCACAGTGCTATGGGATATTTGTACACAGTGTGAGGATGCGTTGCTGTGACTGGTGTGATAAAAAGTTGTATAGCCAATAGCTAGGCAGGAGAGATAGGAGGGACTTCCAGGCAGAAAGAGGAAGAAGAGACACCATTGAGATGCAGAACAAGTCAGACACACAAAATGGGAGAGAGGTAAAAATCACATGGTAGATATAGATTAATGAAAATATGGGTTAATTTAAGTTATAAGAGCTAGTGAAACAGGCCTAAGCTAAGGCCGAGCTTTCATAATTAGTAATAAGTCTCCATGTCTTTATTTGCAGGCTGGTGGTTCAAAGCTAGTCCGACAAGAAAGCTCTACCACAGGAGGGCATTCATACTTAGGACTGTGTACCTGGTTCAAGGCCCATAGTGGGGGAGGTCTGAAGTCCTAGGGATGAACACATTGCTTCTGTTTCTAGATGGACATATTGTCAGACTATCTCCTAAATATATATGTTTGTACTCCTAGACCGGTGCTGCTC
Organism: Myodes glareolus; assembly: GCF_982192425.1. Classification (NCBI taxonomy): domain Eukaryota; kingdom Metazoa; phylum Chordata; class Mammalia; order Rodentia; family Cricetidae; genus Myodes; species Myodes glareolus. Next base: position 54,976,315 of record NC_142034.1, read on the forward strand.
TTAGCCCTGTCAGAGAAGGTTCCTTTTTCAGTGACTGCTGACTAACGCAGAGACTCTCATGGCTGGTCAAAGTGCTGAGGGTGTTTGATTCTCAACAGGACTTCAGACCATCCCCACAGAAGAGGGAGGGGGAAAGAAGGTGAGAGCTGGGAAGGAGAGCTGGGAAGTGCCGTGTTCTGGGCCTGAGATGCCATTGCACTCACGGTACACGGCACTCACAGCACACAGCTGCACAAGACCTGCTGCTGGCCATCATCCAGACATGAATGGGGAAGAGCCTATGGGCAGCTCATGGCTGCTGGGTAAGAGGGAGTCATTGTCCTGAGTGACGAAGCCACTAGTGAAGTGTCCGTGCTCATGCAGGCAGCGCTGGTTAAACTCGGTGGGTCGCAGAACAAACTTCAACTAAAAGAAAAGACGATGATGGGAAGGGGCTTGTGGGGAGGAAAAAGGGGGTTTATGGGGAAGCGGCTAAGAGAGACTGGGTGTGTGGGACCAGAATGTATTATATACGTGTATGAAGTTTTCAAAATAGTACATTTTAAAGAGAAAAGAAAGGAAAGCCTCGTGGTCAGCAAAGCCAGTCATAGGGGAAACCCCTAATAACCCCAGCGCTGTCTCCCTGGAACCAGACCTACAGCTCAGACTGTAGCTTGGCTTCCTGCCTTACCCGGGATGTTCTTGTGGCCTCACTAACCCGCTGCCCAGAGAGTCATGCTTTAAAGTGGCTCAAGAGAGACACAAAGCAGCAATTCACTGAAAACAAAACCAAAACCGAAAAAAAAAGGAAAAATAAACTTCAAACGTGGTCTACAGCGCCCCCTGGTGGATAACTATTTTTAGATCATAGGCCTTTATTTCACTAAACCCCGAGGCCCAGTAGTCTGCATGCAGTGTATCTAGATCAATTTAAAACATTTCTCCTAATTCGAAAAGCATGTAATTGCTGCTACTTACATTCCTGATTACAGAGCATTCCCACAATCCTTCGGAGCTCGAAAGCACAATCCCAAAGAAAGCATATCCCAAAAAAAAGAAGAGAGAGAGAGAGAGAGAGAGAGAGAGAGAGAAAGAGAGAGAGAGAGAGAGAGAGAAGAAATGTGGCGGAAGAGAAATGACACTGAAAAGTGTAAGGCAGTCGAATTTTCCAACCCCTTGAGTTCACTGAGTTCAGGTTTCACTCCCCAGATCTCACGGAAATGAGTAAAGAGAGACAGGCTATAATTCAGCAGCAACAAAGACAATCACTTCCAGCAAATCCAAAACCGGAGAAAATACATCCGGAGAAAACAGGAAGAAGGGTTGTTTTTCCGTTGAGAGCCGAGCTATCCTAGGCTGATCTCAAAGGAGACTCCAGGAAGCTTGGTAGAGCAGCGGGCTTACAGTGGGCCCAAGGATCCCGGACGGAATATCCGGAGTATCCCAGCTCTGCTGCATCCTAGGAGGCCGATAAAGAGAAGGAAGGAAGCTTGCTGAGAAGCCTGAAGAGGCAGGTGCAGCCCTCAGCAAATCCCAACTGCCACCGTAACCCAGTCGCTGCCACGTACCTCTCTGCTGTCTGCTCCCACTAGAGGGGCTGAGCCCCGGAGAGAGCGACTCCACCTCATCATGTCCTGCACAGAGCAGTGGGCAGGAGCCCGAGGTACACACGGTCTCTCCGACTGCTCAAGCCGGAGGTGCCCTCGCCTTACTCTTGGGGATGCCCTCAGTGAGTGATTCAGTCCTGGGGCCTGATCTGAAAGGGCCTGGGGCTCCCGCGCTCTCATACAGTGCCAGGTGCCCTTCTCTGTACTCAGGTGCCCTACTCTGTACTGAGGGGAGGCGATGGCCCATCGGAGGATGTTAAAGATGACCTGTGCACATGTTGGAGGAATCCACGTAGTCCCCACGTAGTCTCCATCGCATCAGCCCACACCTCCGCTCCCAAGCTCTTTAGAACCATCAGTGACAGTGTCCTGGAAATGGGTAAGGGAGAACAATCCCAGTTCTCCACTGGGAGGTGTGCAAAATGACCCCCGCCCCCATTAGCGACGGAAACCTGGATTGTAACGAACAACTTAGTACTAAATGTGTATCCACACAAGGCAGCAAAAGGAATGGGGTTCAGTGTATGTGACAACGCGGAGGAGCCCTGGGAGTATGCTGGGGAAACAGACTGAAGAGGGCTGTGTATTTTAGTGCATGAGATACCCAGAACAGGCGGACTCCTAGAAAACGGAGCGGGGGATAGTAGCGAAGAAGCTGCCTTCGGTGGGTAAGCACATCGTTTCTTGGAGATGGTATCTACAGTGGTGGTGGTCACACAAACATGTCACTTGCTTACCTGCCACCAAGCTGTAAACTAATAAATGACTCAAATGGAAATTTTTACGTGTATTATATATTTAAAAGCTAACAAAAACTATTTGTTGGATTAAAATAAGCAACCAGAGAACAAAGAATTCTTGGAAGTTTAGAACATAATGACAAAAACGGAAAACTAAATGGGAGCAGGGAATCATGGGATGGGCTGCTTTAAAAATCAGCATGACTCAGAAAGGCAGCCAAGGAGCTGGCTTCAAAAAACCTGAGGATGCTATTTGGATTTATAATTATGTCCATCTTTAGTCAGTTCTATTTCCAAACAAGTCTGTGGTCTCAATCTAGAAGAAGAAGAAGGAGAAAGAGGAGGAGGAGGAGGAGGAGGAGGAGGAGAAGAAGAAGAAGAGGAGGAGGAGGAGGAGGAGGAGGAGGAGGAGGAGGCACAAACTCCAAAGTACAGTGTTTAATCCACAATGTTAAAAGAGTCCGTCGAGGCACTTGTCACACAGGCTGTTGCTCTGAGACCGATCCCGAGAATGTTCATACAAGCGAGAGACCCGACTCCACAATGCTGTCCCCTGACCTCTCATGTGTGAGCACACACATTAATATATCAAATTCATAATAACAATGATATAACAAGGTGAGGGCAAGCATGGGAGCCTTAATAGGAATAAAAGTGAGACCTAGGGAGATGAGACAGAGGAAGAGCCTGGCATTTTTTTTAACTGGGAGGTGGGGGTAGAGTCATGAGTGCAGCTGGGCATGGGAACCAGAGGTCAGCTCCCTTGGGGTTGGGTGACAGGTGGCTGCGAACCTCCTCACGCAGGTCCTGGGACCACTCCTGTCCTAGGCTAAAGAGTAAGTGCTGAGCCCCCTCTCTAGTGTCCCCTGCACACCCCCATTTATCTTAGATGTGAGCTCACACTGTAGCCCAGGCTGGCTGCAATCTCACCGCAACTCACCGCAATCCTTCTGCCTCAGCTTCCCAAATTCCAGGATTACAGGCATGTGTCACCATACCTCTTAAGAGCACGGTTTATTTTTTTAATTAAATAAAGATATTTAATATAAATGTTGCTAAAATTCCCTCCAAGAAGGAAACATAAACAACATCTACCCCTCCTCACGAAGTCCCAGAGGCAAACTGAGGCACAGTCCCCCTAACGTTCACCCTGGGGGACCTGTGAGCTTTTTGTGCTGCTGCACCGAGCACAGAGCTGTGGCTGCTCCTCCCCCAACATTCTGAGCCTGAACAACTTCCCCCTGCATGGATGAGGACTTTCCCTATAGCTTCAGAGATGCAGTTCCTCTTCCACTCCTCTCCCATATCTGCTCGTCCCTTCCTGAGGCCACGTGCAATTAAGGCCCACAACAGGTGGTAGGGAGCAGCTGGCTGCTGGGGCGAGGGCCGTAAACCTCCCTTTCCCTCTATGAGGGGGTATAAGCAGCCAAAAAAAAAACAAAACCAAAACCAAAAACAAACAAACAAACAAACAAAAAAAAACCCTGCTGGGATAACCCTTTTGCAAGAGGGCACAGCTGAGCTACTCAGCATAGTAGCTGCTTGGCTCTGAGGTCACTCACAATAACAGGCGTAAGCTTAAAGATGACTGAGCAGTTAAGAGCGCTGGCTGCCCTTCCAGAGACGCCGGATTCGCAATTAGCTCCAGTTCCAAAGGGCCTGATGCCCTCTTCTGGCCCCTGTGGGTACCACACACATGGTACATTGACAAACATGCATACCAAAAATCGTGAAACAAATTAAATTTTGTAGACTAAAATGAGGGGAAAGAAAGGCACACCTGAGAGTACGGGTGTGGGTTTCTCAAAGAGTCTCCAGGAGCGTTGCTTCTTTTTCTTAAGATTTACTTCCTGAAGGCAGAGTTAAAGATGGTTGTGAGCTGCCAGACATGGGTGTGTGCCCTTACTACTCTTGGAGGGTAACTCTGGGAAGATAAGGTGCGTCGCGGTGACAGGAAGTTGTCACAGGGAAAGAGGCATGAGGCGTGTGTCATTTTCCCTGCTTGGTTCAGAAATGGGGGACCTGGGGATTTCTACAACGATGGGAGTGGTCAGATATCCGTGCTTGTGGACATAAGCAAGCAAAGATGGGCTTCAAAGCAGGAGAAGCCTGGGGAGCTGGACCCAACAGGGTTTAGGGCAAGGACAGAGAAGGGGGAGGGGCTAGCACAGTCACCGCCTTACCTGGCTCAGATGCTGCTCAGAAAACCGATGGGAAAATAAGGGAGGTCCTGTGGAGAAGACAAACTTTAAAATGAGGGTCTATTTACTCCAAAGACAACATCTCTGGAGGAAACAGAACTTCCAATAACTCTCAAGGTAATGTCCTTTCTCCCGCTGCCAACGGAAGGAAGAAGAAAGAGATTGGTCACAGGCATAAAGAGTCTCCCCAGCTGGGACATCTGGGTCCATCCACTGCGCACATTTATAGCCCCACTATGTGAAGGACACAGCAGAGAGGGAAAACAAGGAACCGCGCTGGGAAAGGAGCCAGTGAGTCACGTGGTTGAGTCTTAACTGCATGTGTGAAAATTTACTGCAGTAAATAAGAGAGCTTAATTTCTGGAGTGCAGGAGCCAGCGTGGTGGCTCAGAGGGTGAAGATATTTGCTGCAAAGCCTGGGACCTGAGTTTGATCCCCAGGACCCACACATGGTGAAAGGAGGGAACCGACTTAGCCTCTCTCTTCAGCTGTGTGCAACCAGTGACGAATGCCTATAATCCTCAACACTTAGGCAGCTGAGGCAGGAGAATTGCAAGTTTGAGACTAGCCTGGGCTATCTAGTGAATTCTAGTCCAGCTAGGACTACAGAGTAAGGCCTAGCCTCAAATTTTAAAAATTAAAATAAATATTAAAAGAATAAAACAAGATGTTCTGGCTAAAATACTAGAACTGAGACTCTTTCGACTAACCTGTGCATATTCTATAACTTATAAATTATACTTTGATAATTTATTTAAAAGAAAAAAATCCTGTAGTTATGGAGTGCACACTCTCTCCCTGTCATTTCCTCAGTTCTGCATGAGTGGCCTGCTAGGGCTTCCTTTCAGCATGGGTACCTCCTGTTATCATATTGTTTGTTGAGATTTATGGTCTAGCCTGTGAAACCACATAACATCGCTTCTGCCATTACCACAAGCCCTACCCAGCTCCAAAAGCAGGGGACACAGATACTCATGGAGAAGTGCCAGAATCACACCGTGGGACATGAGGAGTGTGGTTGGGGCCATCTATAGAAAAGTCCAGCCTTTCAAAACCTACCCTCTGGCCACATCCCTCCCACAGGAAAATACAAAATATAGGCCACCACGGCTTCAACTGGGAGTCTAGGATTTCAGCAACCAAATCAGGCCCAGAGAAGATGAGGTTTCACACGTGCGGTTCACCAATCTTTCAAAACCCTGGAGCGCCTGCTCCCAGTTAGAAATGAACTCTAGGGCTGGCAAGATGACCCAGTGGGCAGAAAACAGCGGCCTCCAACCACCATCACCGGTAGGAGAGAGCCAGCTCCTGCCAGTCCTTCTCTGACTTCCACAAGCTTGCCAGGCCACTTCCTCTCCAGATAAACAGATGAATGCAATAAAATACTTTTAAGGGAGATCTGCCCAGCTTGTGGGGTGGTCAAGAGCTCGCTCTGAAATTTGGGTAGCATCTTTACAGCCTGCCAACATACCTGGAATAACTTCTGCATTCCTGGGACCACATGGGTGTGGAAAATCTGCCCAACTGAGAAAGACAGGTTCTGTCAACATAAACTTAGTGTAGCCTGGTCCTCCGGCTGCTGCGGTATGAGCTGTTTCCAAGGACTTGGATGTCATCCCCAAAGGTTCAGCCTCCCTCTTCATTAGCTGTGGAACATCCAACTTCCAAATCCCAAAGCTAAATTCCAAGCTGACTTTAAAGGTTTTTGTTTGTTTGTTTGTTTTGAGACAGGGTGGCTGTCCTGGAGTTCACTATGTAAACCAGGCTGGCCTCAAACTCACAGAGATCCTCCTGCCTCTGTCTCCCGAGTGCTTGACCATGCCTGGTAACTTTCAAGTTTTCAATATCAGCCACCCCCTCCAATTACGTGGAGGGCTTACTCCTTGGCCCTTTCAACCAACCAACTTGCCATCTTAGAAAGTGTACAGCGATGCTTATCTTTGCCATTACTTAAACTATTTATGACATAGGACATTGAAGTGTTGAGAAAAAACTCTCTTAATACACCTACAGACACACATCGTGTATACACACCCACAGACACACATCGTGTATACACACCCACAGACACACATCGTGTATACACACCCACAGACACACATCGTATATACACACCCACAGACACACATAGTATATACACACCCACAGACACACATCGTGTATACACACCCACAGACACACATCATATATACACACCCACAGACACACATCGTATATACACAACCATAGACACACATAGTGTGTACACACCCACAGACACACATAGTATATACACACCCACAGACACACATCGTATATACACAACCATAGACACACATAGTGTGTACACACCCACAGACACACATCGTATATACACAACCATAGACACACATAGTGTGTACACACCCACAGACACACATCGTGTATACACACCCACAGACACACATCGTATATACACACCCACAGACACACATAGTATATACACACCCACAGACACACATCGTGTATACACACCCACAGACACACATCGTGTATACACACCCACAGACACACATCGTGTATACACACCCACAGACACACATAGTATATACACACCCACAGACACACATCGTGTATACACACCCACAGACACACATCGTATATACACAACCATAGACACACATAGTGTGTACACACCCACAGACACACATAGTATATACACACCCACAGACACACATCGTATATACACAACCATAGACACACATAGTGTGTACACACCCACAGACACACATCGTGTATACACAACCATAGACACACATAGTGTGTACACACCCACAGACACACATCGTGTATACACACCCACAGACACACATCGTATATACACACCCACAGACACACATCGTATATACACAACCATAGACACACATAGTGTGTACACACCCACAGACACACATAGTATATACACACCCACAGACACACATCGTATATACACAACCATAGACACACATAGTGTGTACACACCCACAGACACACATCGTATATACACAACCATAGACACACATAGTGTGTACACACCCACAGACACACATCGTGTATACACACCCACAGACACACATCGTATATACACACCCACAGACACACATAGTATATACACACCCACAGACACACATAGTATATACACACCCACAGACACACATCGTGTATACACACCCACAGACACACATCGTGTATACACACCCACAGACACACATAGTATATACACACCCACAGACACACATCGTGTATACACACCCACAGACACACATCGTGTATACACACCCACAGACACACATAGTATATACACACCCACAGACACACATCGTATATACACAACCATAGACACACATAGTGTGTACACACCCACAGACACACATCGTATATACACAACCATAGACACACATAGTGTGTACACACCCACAGACACACATCGTATATACACAACCATAGACACACATAGTGTGTACACACCCACAGACACACATCGTGTATACACACCCACAGACACACATCGTATATACACACCCACAGACACACATCGTATATACACACCCACAGACACACATAGTATATACACACCCACAGACACACATTGTATATACACAACCATAGACACACATAGTGTGTACACACCCACAGACACACACTGTATATACACACCCACAGACACACATTGTATATACACACCCACAGACACACATCGTATATACACAACCATAGACACACATAGTATATACACACCCACAGGCACACATTGTATATACACAACCCTTTCTAAATATGACACAGCTATTTATATAGTTTCCAAAATCAAATCAAATCAGTCAAAATTCCAGCACAGAGTGGGGGGCCTTTCAAGGCCCTGCCCCTAGCTGAGGAACTGGTGGCAGCTGGTGGCTGTTGAGGTTGTGGCCCTGTCACGCTTCTCCGTTGGCTAGACCCACACCCATGCACTAGATTGAATCAGTGAATTAAAAAAAAAAAGACATGAAGATGGGGGGAGGGAATGTGTTTCGGGGTCGGGGAGGGAGGGGACATGTGAGTGGACCTGATTAAGACACTTGGTATGTAAGTATGAAGTTATCTATAAATAAAAATTAATTTTAAATAATATTTTTAATATTTAACTTTTAAAATAGTAATTTTCTATTTTCAAAAAGGAAATTTTTAGAAAAGAGATACAATGAGACAGAGGGAGAAGGTAATTGTACTAGCTAGCTAAGAACTGCTCTAATGAAAACAGTATGTTACTGGCTTTTGTTTGTTTTTCTGTTTTTTGCTTTTGGCTTTTCAAGACAGGGTTTCCCTGTGTTGCCCTGGCTGTCCTAGAACTCACTCTGTAGACAACTCTGACCTCAAACTCAGAGATCTGCTGGATTAGACAGAAAAACCAACAGAACAGAAGAAAAAAAATCCAGAAATACATGTAAATGCACTCAGGGATATTTTTATAATGAAAATGAGGGGGAAAGTGAGTTATTCAATAGGTTGATCAGGCACCGGCCAGAGGGAAGCAAAGCCAGAAGCTCACTTGATGCCTTACACCAAGATAAAGGGCCATGGTGGCACACACCTGAGAGGCAGAGGCAGGCAGATCTCTGTGAGTTCGAGGCCAGCCGGGTCTATATAGTGAGCTTCAGAACAGTCAGAGTTACATAGTAAGACCGTGTTTCAAAAATTCACGCTACCCACCCGCCAAAAAAGTTTGTTGACAGGGGTTTCTGTTCCACCCTATCCTGCAGTCATTCAGTCCCAAATAAACACACAGAGCTCTACATTAATTTTAAACTGATTGGCCTATTAGCTCAGGCTTTTTATTAAACTCTTATAACTTATATTAGCCCATATTTCTTGTCTGTGATAGCCATGTGGCTTGGTACCTTTTTTGGTGAGGCAGTCACATCTTGCTTCCTCTGTGGCTGGATCACAACAACAGACTGAGCTTTCTTCTTCCCAGAATTCTCCTGCTCCCCGGCCTCTACTTCCTGCCTGGTTGTCCCGTCTATACTGCCTGCCTGGCTACTGACCAATCAGCGTTTTATTAAAAATAATACAAGTAACAGGATAAAAGACCATTGTCCCACAGCATCTCGCAACAAGATTAGCCAACATATGCCCACATTTAGAGCAAACAGAAAGCACATTAAACTGATTGTTTTTCCTAAATCCCATTTTTATATGATTTCTTAGGGTCAAGATATGGTCTCTGCTGTCCCAACAAGCTAGGCTCAGCCACCATCTCCAGAGTGCCAGTTAAAGAGACAGTAATAGTGCTCCATGGCCTACAGTGATCAGTGGTCTACAGTGCTCCATGGCCTACAGTACTCAGTGGCCTATAGTGCTCCATGGCCTACAGTGCTTGGTGGTCTACAGTACTCAGTGGCCTACAGCACTCCATGGCCTACAGCGCTCCATGGCCTACAGTGCTCCCTGGCCTACAGTGCTCCATGGCATACAGTGCTCAGTGGCCTACAGTGCTTTCTGGCCTACAGTGCTCCGTGGCCTATAGTGCTCAGTGGCCTACAGTGCTTTCTGGCCTACAGTGCTCCATGGCCTATAGTGCTCAGTGGCCTACAGTGCTTTCTGGCCTACAGTGCTCCATGGCCTATAGTGCTCAGTGGCCTATAGTGCTCAGTGGCCTACAGTGCTTTCTGGCCTACAGTGCCCAGTGGCCTGTAGTACTTCCTGGCCTAAAGTGCTCAATGGCCTACAGTGCTTGCATTGCAGAGCTAGGAGAGACAGTGTTTATATCTCAGCACCATATAATAAGGCAGACATGTAGGAAAATGCTTATAATTCCACCCTGGAACAATCTCACACACTCTTCTGGCCTCTGTGCATAGAAGTGTGTGCACCTGTACATGTGTGCACACACTCACAAAGAAATGCATATAAATGAATGAATGAATGAATGAATGAATGAATAAAATGTTGAAAATTTTTTCTTTAGAAAGGCCTGCAGAGGCTATATAGACCCTTTTGGTCCAGCTGAGATGACAGGGAATGGGTCAGAAAGGGAAACTTTTCACTGCATATTTATTTGTTTATTTTGTTTTTCATAAATTTTACAGAAAAGTTTCTGCCTGCCAATAAGCCTCTCCACCGATGCAATAATCTTAATTACACCAAATCAAAAGGAATTAGAAAAAGTCCAGGTTTAATGGATACCAACGCTCCCAAATGACTTTCCAGTTCCCCAGAGGAAGGAAGACCAGAAAACCACGTGTTTGTTCTCTGGGGGGCCATTTAAATGCCCTTTGGGAGTCCTGGGCATTGAACTCTAAATTTTATATATGCTAACAAGAACTGTGTTGATAAGCTGTGTTCTAGCCCTGGTTTTAATTCTCAGCATCGCACGCAGAGGCAGAACATAAAAATTATCTGTTTCCTTGTGTATGAATTTTAGTAGATATTGACAGTGTTGGGGAGATAGCTCAGTTAGTGGAGACTGCTGAGCATATAACACTATATGGGATTCTATGCCACACCCTGCATTAGTCGGCATTCTCTAGAGAACCAAAACTGGTAGAATAAAGAATGCATGTAGGATTTATTAGAGTAACTTACAGGCTGGTCCAGCTAGTCCAACAGTCCAACAGCCCCAACCCAATAGTCCATGGTTTGGTGCACAAGACTGGATGTCTCAGCTGATCCTCAGTATCCACTGGAATGGGTCTTCCCACCTCAAATGTTCTAAAGAAAAATCCCTAAGAATTAATACAAAAATCTCAATTGTTAGTAAAAAAATTAAAAAAGGTATGTTGCATCTGATGAATGAAGCTTGATATTAACCTCCAACTTCCACACAAGCATGCCTGGACACACACACACACACACACACACACACACAAGGCACCCCTAAACATACACACAAACACACATAGGAACCCCTGAACACACACACAAGCACCCCTGAACATACACACACACACAAGCATGACTGAGCACACACGCAGGCACCCCTGAACACATACACACACACACATAGGCACTACTGAACACACACACACACACACACACACACAAACAAACATACACATATAGGCACCGCTGAGCACACACACACAAACAAACACAAGGCACCCCTGAACACACACACACACACACACACACACACACATACACACAAGCTGTTGATGATAGCCACATAGTCTCCCAGGAAAGACTTTTTTGCTTTTAATTTTTGCATGTTTTGATTTGTATGAGAAATACACATTGTTTCTGTAATCAGAGAGCACAGATAATTTTAAATTACTTACTGATTGATTGATAAAGGCCGAGGCTTTGGAAACCCTGAGTAATGTGTATTATTGCTGTATGTGTATTATTGACGAGGACCCCAGACTCATGGGAATTTGCTGGGCCTTCCTCTGTTCCATGTTGAACAGCTGACAGAGCAAACAGAAAGCGCCCACTGCAGCTTCCTCCTCCCAGATGCGGGTGGTCTGAGACTGCTGCTCCTCTACAGAGACTCCTCCCCAGGCCAGTTTGCTAACTCCTCCCTGTGCCCTGTGTAATGAGCTCACCCAGGCTGTATTGTAGTAGGTGCCCTCCAGCAGAGAGCACAGCTCTTCTGTAAGAGCGCCTGTCATGTCCTCGTTCCCTCCTTGTCCCTCTCAGGTTTCCAGGACATAGCAGAACCCAGGGCCTCATGTTTTCTGCTATGGAACTGTGCTCCATGCCTCTCTTTTTATGTATGTGTGTGGTTCCCTTGCTTGCTTCATTGAAAGGAACATGCTATCTATTTCTCTGTTCCTCCTTTGCTATTTTGTAGCCACTATAAACTGTGTGTAATGGAGTCCTGGCTTCTACACTCTGTTCAGTGGTTTCTCTGACTCAGGCTGAACCTTTCATTTAGTATTTAGAATCAAGTCTTGTTGCCTCCATCTCAGGTCTGCTACTCTGAAATTCAAGATAAGTTTCTTTCTTTCAAAAGTTGTTTGGGGCTACAAGCTCAGTACTAGAGTGTTTGTATGCAAAGCCTTGGACTTAATCCCTGACACACACACACACACACACACACACACACACACACACACACACACATTGTTTTGCCTCTTTTAAAGACTATTTTTTTTTCTTATCTGCTGGCACAGTGATTCCACAAATAGAAAAGAATTCCTCCTGTGAAGTCCTCCGTGGCTTGGAGGGAGCCAGAGAGGGGCTCAGAAGCAGGAAGAAAGACCTTTTCCCTTTCCTCCTATAGAAAAAAAAAACCCAGACCTTCTGTGCCTCCTGGGGCAGTGGAGGCTATTTATAGGCTTTGGATTTAATTATAATTCTGCCCTCTGGTAACTTGGCTGGCTGCTGCTTTAAGCTTCGGCCCCACCCTTCCTATAGGAGAGAGCGGTTTTGTCTCTGTGCATTACAGATGAACACAAACCAGCAGACTACAGATAAGGAACATAAACAAGGTGGGTCAGTGTGGTGGCTACACAGCTGCCTATGTCATCTTGGAATGAGGACCAGGACAGGTTTAAATATTCCACCCCCTGAATATAAAATAGTGCAGTGAGTGGAAATAAAATAAAATTAAAACTCACCACACCGTCTCCTCAAACAATTAAAAATAGAATCACTGTACAATCCACAAATTTTACCTTTGGTTCTAAGATCCAGAGAATGGATTTGTTGTTAAGGGCACAGTGGCTTTGCTCTCGACTGTGACGCATTCACGCCACGGCACACGTGGAGTAGTCAGCTTGTTGAAGCCAGTTCTCGCCTTCCACCTTGGGGGACCCAGGGGCCAAGCTCAGGTCTTTATGCTTCCGAGGAGACAAGATGGAAGCTACTTAAGAGTGGATGGACAAATGAACAGATCTACAAAGTGTGGTATGTATGCCCAGGGGAACGCTTTTCAGCCTTAAAAAGAACCCCTACCCGAAGCTGAGGAACAATTGACAGTTGATGGCTCCTGGGTGTGGGGAGTTTTCTCCAAGGATGTGGTCCAGTTAGGCCCACCACACTCCAGTGATAGTGCCACACCCAGGGGTGTGTGAGCCGCACAAATTAGACTCTGTGGGTTAAAAATAAATAAAAAATAAATAAAAAAGAAGTATGAAGTTGAGAGGGAAGATGAGGTGGGATTGGATCTGGAAGGATTTAGTGGGAGGATTGAGAATTGAACACAATCAAAATATATTGTATACATGCGTAAAATTCTCAAAAGAATTCACAGAAATATTTTCAATGAAATATTTTTTGTCGAAATGAAGCACACATGCTGCAATGGGGAACGGTCATATAAACATTACGGCATGTGATATAAGTCATATAAAAAAGGACAGGCTCCGTGAGATGGCTCATCCGGTAAAGACACTGGCTCCAAAGCATAGTGACCTGAACTTGACCCTGGGTCCCCCAAGGTGAAAGGCGAGAACCGGCTCCAACAAGCTGTCCTCTGACTACTGCTTGTGTACTGTGGCGTGGATGTGCCACACTCTTGTGTGCGCACACACAAATAAGTAAGTTCAAAGGGACAAATATTATATGACTTTACCTATATGAGATATTTCAACTGCATGGGGTGGGGTATAGCGAAGATTTCCTCTGGTAGGCATCCTAGTGCTGACAGAGTGTAGGGAGAGCGTTCACCCCAGCTTCCCCCTCCTGTTGTTTACAGCCTAGCATGCTCCCTACAGAGACTTCATACCAAGATGAGCTGGACTTTGAGTCCTTTTTTGGCTGCGGATCGAAAACCGCCTCCTTATTCAGGTGTATACAAAGAACTCCCGCCCCAGTTCAGATGTACATAATCAACACTCTGGGTTCCGCGGTTAGGACTAGGTGCCCTGTCATCCCAGAGAGCCTGGGCTCCCCAGCTGCAGGCTTGCTGTACGTGTGTCTGTGGTTTCTGTAACCCGTGTCACCCCACTCAGGCTCCTTGGACCAACTCATGCAGGATACAGCAAATAAGAGATAATTATTTCCAACCAAAATGTAACAGATTTTCATGTTTTTCTGTGCCTGCTATGTATTCCAGCCTTTGAACGTGTAATAATATTGTAATAAACATTGTCTTCTGCCCTCAGCAGAATGTAAGCTCTATGAAGACAGGAAGTTTAAAGTCTTAATTCACTGCTGTGTTTCCAGAGCCTAAAATAGTGCTTAACAAACACAGAAGAAATCCAATAACTTTTTTTTTTTTTTTTTTTAGACAAGATTTCTCTATGTAGCCCTGGCTGGCCTGGAACTCACTCTCTAGACCAGGCTGGCATCGAACTCATATAGATCCACCTGCATCTGCCTCCTGGGTGCTGGGACTAAAGATATGTACCATCATGCCCAGCTAAAGATTTTATTTTCTAAAGAATGTGTATGTCTGTGTTTCTGTGTGGGGGTGTGTGCACATAACTTCAGATGCCCGACGATGCCAAAAGGTTGTGTCGGATCCCTTGGCACTGGAGTTACAGACAGTCGTGAGCTGCCATGTGGGTGCTGGGAATTGAATTCAGGTCCTCTGGGAGAACAACAGACAATCTTAACTGATGAGCCGTTTCTCCAGTTCCAGTAACTGTATTTTTTGTCAGTAACTATATTTTAATGAATAAATTGCTCCAGAAACTTCCTCAAAGACTCACCCCGAAGTGTGTTTCTGCGGTGACTTTTAATCTTATCAAATTAACTATCACAGGAAGATACTGGAAAATGGGCTTGCCGCGTCACCGCTGTAGAACGGCTCTAGCGATACTGTCACCAACAAAGACAGGTTCACGCTCCAGCAGGCCAGTGTTGTCACACGTGTATTTTACCAGTGTTTCGTCACTGCCTTGTGCTGTTTCTCTTCTTGGCTGTTAGAGAGGCTGGACATTTTCTCTTAAGCTTTTCCATTGATGTACCTGCTCACATCCTTTGTCCATTTCAATACTAGAACGTTTATCTTTTATATGGCTATAGATAGTTAGATGTTGTAGATAAGGAGGGATAGACAGATACCAACTTTTGTTAGTTGTTTTCTTTCATTTTCCTTATTTATTTATTTATTTATTTATTTATTTATTTATTTATGACAGAGTGTCTCCTGAATCAGTCCCAGGCTGGCCTTGAACTCAATATGTAGTTGAGGATGACTTTAAACGTCTGCCCCTCTTGTCTCTGCCTCCCAAGTGCTAGGATTACAGTTGTGGGCTCCCATGCTCTATTTTGCGTGGTGCTGAGGATTGAGCCAGAGCGGTGTGTGTGCTAGGTGAGCTCTCTATCACCTGAGCCGCACCCCTAGCAGTTCGCTTGTGTCCGTGAAGATTTTCTAGTCAGTGGCTCATGTTTTCTTTGTTATATGCTTCTGCTTAGCACCAGGCATTTAAAAAATGTATTAATCTTGTTTAATAAATTCCTTTTTATCCTGAGCTGATAAAGACATACTCATTTTAGCATTTTCTAGCAACCTTTAATTCAGAAAAAACTTCAAACTTATGAAACATTACAAAAATAACAAAGAACTTATTCATGTTCTCCACCCTGATTCACCTCCGATTTTCAGAGTGTGTGTGTTGTGGACTATGTACATATGTGCTTGTGTGTACTTGGGCACACTGGTCTATGCATGCCCAGAGACTGACATCAGTGTATTTCTCTATCTCTTTCCACTTTATGTTTTTGAAATTATGACATAATTACATCATTTTCCCCTTCTCTTTCCTCCCTCCAGCCTCTCCCATGCACCCTCCTTGCTCTCCCTCCAGCCTCTCCCATGCACCCTCCTTGCTCTCCCTCCAGCTCCAGCTCATAGCCTCTTTTCCTTTAGTTGTTTATGTATACTTCCCCAGATATATAAATACAACCTCCTCAGTCCTTATAATGCTACCTGTATGTATATGATCTCGGGGTGACCACGTGGTGTTGAATAGCGAATTGGAGAGCTCTTCCCTGGGGAAGACCATTTCTCCTGCTCTTAGCATTGCTCCGCTGCCCACAGTTCGTAGGGAAGAAGCCCCTGAGCTTGCTCCCTTCCATGTTAGAAAGCCCACTTGTGTCTTTGTTCAGATCTTCTTTTGGCAGCCATATTGATGAGACTTGGTAGGTGTAGCCTCTCTGACATCTCCGGGGGACAAAAATATGGAGACTTCATGAGTGTGTGTGTCACCCTTGTGAACAGACATTCATGCTAATCCTCTCTGTATCATTCCAATTTTAGTGTATTACTGCACCACTGTGTTATTTTTAATCTTATTTTATCTATTTTTTTTATATAGAATTTTACTGTGTATCCCTGGCTACCTGGAACTCACTCTGTAGACCAAGCTGATCTCGAAATCAAAGAGATCTATCTACCTGTATCTGTCCCCCAAGTGCTGGGATTAAAGGCATGTACCACCACTGCCTGGCTAAATCCTATTTTATTATTTTATATGTATGTGTGTTTTGCCTGCTTGTATGTTTGTGCATCTGCCTTTTGGAGGCCAGAAAGGGACACTGGATCTCCTGGAACTGGAATTACAGAAAGTTGTGAGCTGCCATATAACTGCTGGGAATCAAACCTGGGTCCTCTGGAAAGTAGCAAGTATTCTCTAATCCCCTTAATATTTATTTTTATTACATTTATTTATTGATTTTGAGAGTAAATATATCACTGTGTGTGCGTATGCATGTATGTGTATGTGCACATGTGTGCATGTATGTGTGCGTGTATTGTGAGTATGCATGCACATGTGTGTGTATGTGTGTGTGTAGGTCAGAGAATAACTTACTGGAGCCAATTCTCTCCTGTCATGTGGGTCCCAGGGGTTAAATCCAGTCGGTCAGGTTTGGCTGGGGGCACTGTACTCCACTAAACTGAATTTCAGAGCCTCCCACTAAACCTGGAGCTCACCGTCTCAGTTAGACTGGCAGGCCAGTGAGCCCCAGAATTCCCCATCTGGGATTAAAGGTGGCGTGTGCTACCTCTGCCCATCTTGTCTGTCTTTTTCTATGTGTGAAATCCAAACTCATGTTTGCACGGCAAGCACTTGATCCACTGAGCCATTTCCCTAGCCCCCAGATTTACCCATAGTTATATCTTTTTTTTAAAATATTTATTTATTTATTATGTATACAATATTCTGTCTGTGTGTGTGCCTGCAGGCCAGAAGAGGGCACCAGACCCCATTACAGATGGCTGTGAGCCACCATGTGGTTGCCGGGAATTGAACTCAGGACCTTTGGAAGAGCAGGCAATGCTCTTAACCACTGAGCCATCTCTCCAGTCCCCCATAGTTATCATCTTATTATTTGAAATATCTAATATAAACTGATATATATGTGTATATCATATATTGAGAAATTTTTGATGTTTAAAAATATCTTGATGCTTTGTCATTAAATATTTAATGTTTATTTCTTATGACTTGGAACTTTTGACTTTTGGCTTTTTTGAGACAGGATCACACTTTGTAGCGTGGCTGGCCAGGGACTCATTATGTAGACCAGACTGGCCTTGAACTCACAGAGATCTGTCTGCCTCTTTCTCTGTTGGGATTATTAAAGGCCTGCACCATCATACCTGGTGGAGCATTCCTTAGTATAACCATAGCACAGTTATTAACTTCATAAATATACAGTGGTAACTTACCAAATTGCCCATTCATATTCCAATTTTGTCAGTGGTTGGTTCTCTCTCTCTCTCTCTCTCTCTCTCTCTCTCTCTCTCTCTCTCTCTGTGGGTGCGTGCATGCATGCATATGGAAGCCAGAGGATCACCCAATGAGTCATTCTTCAAGAGTAATCTTGAGGATGTTCTTTTGTTTGGTCCAAGACGTGACTTCCCCCTGTATCTAGAGACTGGCCTCAGAGTCACCAACCTCTCACTTCTGCCTCCTGAGATTACAGGGTTCTCACCGAATCTGACTGATGTTGATATTCTTGTGGCATTTTTTTTTTTTCCTGAACAGGGTTTCTCTGTGTAACAACCCTGGCTATCCTGGAACTCACTCTGTAAACCAGGCTGGCCTGGAACTCCCAGAGATCCGTTTGCCTCTGCCTCCCAGATGTTGGGATTAAAGGCGTGTGCCACTGCAGTCTGACTCCTTGTAGCATTTTTATATCTTTACTGGTTTAAAGTTTTTCCCTAAAGGTGGCGTATGAGCTGGAAGGAGGGAGGGTGACAGGGAGAGAGAGTAATTATGCAAGGGATGAAATAGGACATTCTTATCAAAACCAAACAGCGAAGGGGCAAATAAATGTCCTGTCCCCATAGACTGGAAACCACCAGCCAAGGAGTGGGGAGGGGAGCGTTGCAGCAGTTACAGGCCTGAAAAACTACTCAGCAACCTTTACATATTGGTCCATCCCCAACACCCACGTGGTGGCTCACAACCATGTGTAACTCTGGTCCCAGGGGTTCTGATGCCTCTTCTGACCTCCATCAGCTCCTGCACACATGCGGAGCACATACATATACTCAGGCATACATACATACACATGAAATAAAATAACTGTTGAGACAGGATCTATTGTAGTCCTGGTTGTCCTGGAACTTTCTAGGTAGACCAGACTGACTTCAGACTCACAGAGATCCACCTGCCTTTGCTTCCCTTGTGCTGGGATTAAAGGCCAGAACACCAAACTATAGAGAGTTTTTTTACAATTAAAATTGCAACAATTCTATGCCTGCTGTCCTCCAACCTACAAGCGGACAGATGGAGTGACAGTTTATAACCATGGGAAACAAAACATCCGGTCGGTCTTCAAATTTCCCGCTTAGCTTTAGTATCCACAGATGAATCGTTTTTCTTTTTTAATTTTTTACTCTTTTTGGTTTTTCGAGACGGGGTTTCTCTTTGTAGCACTTTAGATCAGTCTGGCTCTTTAGACCAGGCTGGCCTTGAACTCGGAGATCCGACTGCCTCTGCCTCCAGAGTGCTGGGATTCAAGGTGTGTGCCACCACCGCCCAGTTCCAGGGATGATTCTTAGCTGATACAATTTTTGCGGAGACAACTGAAAAATATAAACTTTTGATTTTCACGTGTAAGTCTAAAACTTGATACTAAATTTGCACGCGGTACAGACCTGATTCTGTTACTTTTCCTCCCTGAGTGTTTAGCTAAGGAGCCCTCGCTGCCTGGAAGCAGCGCAGATCCCACCGGAGAGAGGAGCAGAGGGACTCTCAGCCTCCATCAGCCCGCCCCTCTCTGCTTGATTTAAAGATCCTAATCGGCTTGAGGAGATTAAGGGCTCCAACGGGCTGTTCCCACACCCCCGCCCTGGGCTGGGCTGCCAGGCGAGACCGAAGGGGCATCGACCCTGTGACCCCTTAGCCAGGCCCCAGCCAGGGACTACCTGGTAAGTAGTAAATGGACTACTCCGAGTAGGTGGACTCGGGTCCTGTGTGAGGGCGTGGGAGTATCTTCTCGGAACCTGAGGATAGTGACTGGGGAGGGAGGATAAACAAATAAACAAGCTGGGACGAGCAGGCCAGGCCAGGCTAGGCCAAAGAGGCCTTGGGGCGGTGCCCTGCCCCCATCTAGGGTCCAAGTGTGTGGAAAGCCTAGACACCCTTAGGGTTGGGAGGGATTTGAAAATCCGGCTAGAGTGGAGAACCCTAAGGGAGCTCTAGGGATCTCAGCTGTCCCCTTGCTTGCTCTGTGTTCACAGAAGCAGGCAATGACCGCGTGGCTCCTGTCAGCGAGTGGGCTTCCCGACGCCAGGTCCTGCGTCTCTGTGTGGCAGTCCTCGTCCAGCCTTTCTCGGGTCCTGTGCTGGCCAGGGTCTCGGCTGCCCGGACTCCTGCTCCTGTTACTGCTCCCGCCGCCTGCTGCCCTCTCGGCCGTGTTCAAAGTGGGGATCCTGGGCCCCTGGGCTTGCGACCCCATCTTTGCCCGGGCCCGCCCGGATCTGGCTGCGCGTCTGGCCGCCGACCGCCTGAATCGTGACCTTGCCCTAGACAGCGGACCCCGATTCGAGGTTGCGTTGCTGCCAGAGCCCTGCCTGACCCCGGGCTCTCTAGGGGCTGTGTCCTCAGCGCTATCTCGAGTCTCTGGTCTGGTGGGTCCAGTGAACCCCGCAGCCTGCCGGCCAGCTGAACTACTAGCCCAGGAGGCTGGAGTAGCGCTGGTACCCTGGGGCTGCCCAGGCACGCGGGCGGCGGGTACTACAGCCCCGGCGGTGACCCCCGCTGCAGATGCTCTCTACGTCCTTCTTCGAGCATTCCGCTGGGCACGCTTGGCCCTCATCACTGCGCCCCAGGACCTGTGGGTGGAGGCGGGACGTGCTCTGTCTACAGCACTCAGGGCCCGGGGCTTGCCAGTTGCCCCAGTGACCTCCATGGAGTCCTCAGACCTGTCTGGAGCTCGGGAGGCTCTCAGGAGGATCCAGGACGGCCCTAGAGTTAGAGGTAGGCTCCCAGGTGAGGGGAGATGGGCGGGTCCTGCGGGTAGCGGGCAGTGTAGCGAGCCAGCCTCTGTGTCTGCAGTAGTGATCATGGTGATGCACTCGGTGCTGCTGGGCGGCGAGGAGCAGCGCTACCTGCTGGAAGCTGCAGAAGAGCTGGGCCTAGCTGATGGCTCTCTGGTCTTCCTGCCCTTCGACACGCTTCACTATGCGTTGTCTCCAGGCCCGGAGGCTCTGGCTCCACTTATCAACAGCTCCCAGCTTCGCAGAGCACACGATGCTGTGCTCACACTCACACGCCACTGTCCTCCGGGAGGCAGCGTGCAGGACAGCCTGCGCAGGGCCCAAGAGCACCAGGAGCTGCCCGCTGACCTCAACCTGCAGCAGGTAGACGGACTAATGAATAGAGACAAGGGAGGAGAACCAGGGAAGTGAGCAAAAGCAGACAAGGAGAGAAGGATGGAACCAGCAGAAAGACGAGAGTGGGAAATGGGAGGGTGGAGACAGTGGGAAAGGGGAGGGTGGAGACCATAGGAAAGGGGAGGTGGAGTCGATGGGAAAGGGGAGGGTGGAACCAGTGGGAAAGGGGAGGGTGGAGACAGTGGAGTGGAGCCAGTGGGAAAGGGGAGGTGAAGACAGTGGGAAAGGGAAGGGTAGAACCAGTGGGAAAGGGGAGGTGGAGTCAATGGGAATGAGGATAATGAAGCCAGTAGGAAAGGGGAGGGTGGAGCCAGTGGGAAAGAGGAGGGTGGAGCCAGTGGGAAAGGGGAGGTGGAGTCAATAGGGAGTGAACCTTAAGCAGCCACGCTGATCTGGAGTTTTCTGGATGCTGTAGAAGTTCTGGTCTTGCTTCGGGCATTACTATGATTACCCCCGAGAGTAGGCAATGAGACCTCTCAAATCCAGCTCCAAGGAGTAAACCCTAAATGGCCACGACATTTTTAGTTTTCTTCACAGCAGGTTTATCCCAGTACCTCGGGGACTTCCATACCAAGCAGCTGGTGTTCTGGGAACGGCAAGGGATGCAGATTCACCCTTCACACCTAGCTCAGAGACATTTCTTCTGGGGTCTTAACTTTGTTCTCTGGTCGCAACTGCTTGAGGTTGGGGCTCTATAATCAGATCCAAAGGCAGTTTCCAACACCCAGGTAGTAGTCAGAATTCCTTGATCTCCCGGATTCCAATTTAGATCATCTAATTCCGCCCCAGTCACACGGGGAGTCTAGAAGCGAGTGAGGCAGAAAGGAAGCTAGATATCAGTGGGAAGAAAATTAGCAATCAAGAAGGTTGTACTCAGCCGGGCATCGTGACGTGGGTTTGCAGTCTCAGACACTCGGAAGATTGAGGAAGGAGAACAGAAGGAGCAGGGCCTTTCTGAGCTGTAGAGTAAATTCAAGGCGGGTCTGGTCAACTGAGGGGCCTGTCTCAAAAACAAGAGACGGTTAGACAGCACAGTGAAGGATGCTTGCTGGAATAGTGTGAAGTCTTAGGATCAATTTTTCCAAATGAATAAATATCCATAACCATACTCAAAAGGGACCCCCCGAAAGAAGGCTAAGGTGGGGAGTGGGGTGCAGAGGCATGCTGAACCGTTCCCCACCAATGCTTCTAGACTTCTCCACAGAGACATTTGGGACAGGAAAGAAGAAAGAACAACATAATCAATAAAGAGTGAGATGGGATGGGGGAATCTGTCAGTCAGTGGAAGGAGAGGGAAAGGTGAGGGGCAAAGATGCTTTCATTAGCTGTCAGTCAGTGGTGCTGCCAGCTGTCCACGCTGGAGACCCGGTTCTCCCCTTAGTCCCCCACAAACCCAGGCATGAAGCCCGGTTGCTTTTTTTTCCTGCGGGTCATTAGACTCCCTTCATACTCTCCTCCCTCGTTGATACTGCCCTGACTCAGGCCGCAGTATTTCATACTCTTCTCCCTTGCTGACACTGCGCTGACTCCGGCCGCAGCATTTCTGGAATCTCCCATCTCTCGAGTGACCCAGCTTCTCTCCATCAACCGAGAGATCTGGCTTCAGAAATGGGGTGTGCTGTACATTTTCCAGCCATGGTTCAGAGCCTCCTGGTTGTTTGTGAATGGCGTCCTGCACCCTGAGTTGGGGACCTCCATTGCTCTGTCTAGACGGAGGGCTCCTCGCATGGCCTAGCAGGACTTGAGTCTCACATCGTCCATGAGCTTTGGCCAGACTAAGCCACTTTCGGTTCCCTGAATGTGTCCTCTCGGTTTTTCTTCTGCCCCATTCTCCCCTAGATAATTCTGATTCGTGACCTGGGGGAGAGTCACTACTCCCAAAACCTTCCACCTCTTCCTCCCTCCTTCTCGTCCCTCCCACTTCCCTGCCCCTTCACTATTGCACTTCCTTAACCTTGTCTCTCTCCCTAAACGGAAGGAAAGTTCACTCATAGCAGAGGATTCACACACACAACACGGTGTCACTAGTGTTCCATGGCATTCACCATCCCAAGAAATAGGAATTGGGAATAGTGGTGAGGAGAGGTAGCAATGGTAGTGCCTCTTTGGAGTCAGGATGGAAGAAACACTGATACCCAAGCCAGGCCTGGTAATGTGGGCCAGTAATCCTTGCTACTTAAAAGGCTGAAGCAGGAGCATCAAAACTTCAGCATCTGGCTGGGGATGTACCACTGTCTGCCGAGTTCCCACCTAGAAACAGGAGGTTCAGAAGTTCCAGGCCTGTCTGGGTTACATAACACAAAGACCCTGTGTGTGTGTGTGTGTGTGTGTGTGTGTGTGTGTGTGTGTGTAAGAGAGTGAAAAAGAGAGAGGAAGGAGGAAGGAAGGCAGGAATAAAGGTAGATCCAACATCTGCCTAGGCTATAGAATGAGGTTAAGGTCAGTCTCAGCAATTTAGAAAGACCATGACTCAATAAATTAAATAAACAACAACAGAAAGACATGAACAAAGGATGGGGGTGGGCTTTAGATGAATGGCAGGTGACGGCGTTAAAAGTATAAGCCAGGCAACAACCTAGATAGGAAGGTCTGGGCTATGGCGAGTCACAGTCGTGGTGACAGGAGAACTCAGTTCCTAAAAGCGGTGCAGTCTACACCAACAGACAATGGGGAGGATGGAGATCGGCACCCTCAGAATCAGTGGAGCTAATAAAGGGACCTGCAGGCCAGCGAATTCTCACCATTTATGGGCTCTAAGTCCTCACTCTGCTCTCCTCTAGGTCTCTCCACTGTTCGGAACCATCTACGACGCTGTCTTCCTGTTGGCTGGGGGAGTGATGAGAGCCAGAGCAGCTGTGGGTGGTGGCTGGGTGTCAGGCGCATCTGTGGCCCGCCAAGTTCAGGAAGCCCAAGTCTCTGGCTTTTGCGGGGACCTGGGAAGAACTGAGGAGCCCTCCTTTGTGCTGCTGGACACAGATGCATCAGGAGACCGGCTCGTTACCACCCACCTGCTGGATCCCATCCGAGGCTCCCTGCGCTCTGCTGGGCCCCCGGTGCACTTCCCTAGAGGTGGACCTGCACCCGGGCCAGATCCTTCCTGCTGGTTCAATCCAGATGTGATCTGCAATGGAGGTGAGGGGAGCACACTCAGGGAGCATCCTAAGGCTCCCACTGAAACAGTCAGCATGGACAAGTCACAAATCTATGGGACAGAGGGAACTCCTGTTTTTCTCCCAGGTCCTCCTTTAGCCCATGGCTTGCTCAGGACCCCCCTCAAGGATTTCCAGAACCCTTGAGGACCCCTGTGGCATCTCCAGACTCCCTCTTTGAGGAATCTGTGATCTTTCACTCAGCTCCCAAGCCCATTTCTTAGATTTGGCATGACTGATTGAATATCTCCTTCTCTTAAGGGACTCTTCCTCTTCCAAGACCAAGTGTCTTTTCTTTGTCCCTTCAGGAGTGGAGCCAGGCCTGGTCTTTGTTGGCTTCCTCCTGGTGATGGGGATGGGACTGACTGGAGCCCTCCTGGCTCATTACTTGAGGTGAGAAGGGGAAGTAAAATTGTGCCACAGAGACACCAGGTGAGGTCCACAAGACGAGGAGCATCATCTTGGGGAGGGACACAAGGATCCAGGGAGTTGGCAGAGTTCCAGGGCATGTTTGGGGCATAGCTACATCCCAGTCCACCTCCCTGAAGGGAGTTGGCAGAGTTCCAGGGCATGTTTGGGGCATAGCTACATCCCAGTCCACCTCCCTGAACTAATGTCACCCCTCTGCTCTCTCCCCTGCTGGCCTCTTATGGACTTCATGGGGATGCCCACCTCCCCGCACCAGGCACCGACTCCTACATATACAAATGGTCTCCGGCCCCAACAAGATCATCTTGACTCTGGAAGATGTTACTTTGCTCCACCCACAGGGGGGCAGCTCTCGAAAGGTCAGGAAAGCCGGGAGCCAGGAGTCATCGGTCCCTTCCCCGAGCCTCCCCACCCCCACCCCCGCCTGCCCGCCAGCTCCCATGTGAGAAACTTAGCTTCTGCCCCAGCTTTGTCATTGGGAACAGAGACCTCATCTACGCAATAGGGGTGACAGTCCAGTCTTGGCTGATGTGAAGGTCCAGCTAGAAACTGCATATCTGTTTTGTAAAGTGTAAAGTATGGTGCATTAGGTGCCCTTTCCACCTGGGTGCCCTTTCCACCTGGCCTGCAGATTTCTTTTCCTCCTCTCTGGCACCCACAGAACTCAGCCTCACCCCAGGACTCTGGTCCCAGATAGATGCTGATATTGGCTTTGACCTCTGTCCTCAGATGGCCCAGGGCAGTAGATCCAGTCTGGCTACCTGGAGTACATCAGACATCCGCAGCGTCCCCAGCCAGGCCCCAGAGAACACCAACATTGGCCTCTATGAGGTGAGCTGATCCCCAGTTAGCCTGACCCTTACTTCAGGAAGGGAAGAAAAGGAAGGATGCTGGGACCAGAGTCAGAGGAAAAGTACTCCGGCTGAAGTGGGGGGAGGGGGAAGGGCAGGTCGCATCTCGCAGGCTTCAGGCAGGGAGATGAAGCTGGGCACGGACTTAGCAACCTAATCTGGAAATCCACTCTGTCACAAGTCCAGGTGAGGACTTCCCAAAACTCAAAAGCTGGAGGCTGGGGTGCTGTGAAGTTTGCTGGGATCAGCTTGCAAGCTGGTGTAGCCAGTGGGGTCAATTCCTTCTCTACTAAGAGTTCCTTGCCCCACCCCCTCAGCATTTTCAACCAGTTCTGGTCAGATTCACAAACTTACTTCAGGGAAGGACTGTCGGAGGACACTAACAACTGAGCCAGGACATGTGCGAGTGCCACGGGACTTGTGAGTGTGCCACGGGGTGTGTGAGTGTGCCACGGGGCATGTGAGTGTGGCATGGAACATGCGAGTTTGCCACAGGATGTGTGAGTGTGCCACGGGGCATGCAAGTGTGGCACAGGTTGTGCAAGTGTGCCACGGGGTGTTTGAGTGTGGCATAGGTCGTGCGAGTGTGCCACGGGGTGTGTGTGCCACGGGGCATGCGAGTGTGGCATGGGACGTGTGAGTGTGGCAGAGTGGGTGAGGGATACTGAGAGGAGGAGTGGAAAACTCAGCAGGAGGCATGTGGAGCTGCCCTGAGCTCCTGGAAAGGAAGCAAAAGTTCTTACGGTGTCACCTGAGACCATGGTGACTGCTTCTCAGAGACAGTTATTGTTATTTTAAGCAGGTTGTTCTTTGCCTGGGACCACCCTCTGCCTTTGCTAAACCTTTCTTCTCTCTGACCACGCCCACTAGATGCAACTCCCAGTCTTTAATGACCATTATAAGGTATCTCCGCATTATATCCAAATGCCGATCTGGAATCGGTACCCAATTCTCAAGATTCTCTTGTAGTTCACATCTCTTAGCAAGGCCCAGGGGAAATTAAGAACAAAAGGCGACAGCAGCTGATCACTGCCAGCGGCTACACTGTGGCATGCCACGGACTGACCCTGCAAGCAGCCAGAGACAGTGAGGCCAGGACCCAGTAGCTAGTTCACAGTAACCCCTGAGGGCTCCAGCACAGTGCTCTCTCCTGACAAGGGGTAGTGATGTGGGCTGCATATGTGTGAGTGTTGATGGCTGTATCTGGGGAGTGAGGACCACCACACACGGCTTCACACCTTCCTCACTGGCTCTGACTCAGCTACCTGCGGAACATATGGGCATACGTTGAGCTGCTTGCATCTGATATTCTGTCTTATGACAGATGTATTCTGGGTCACTGGGTCAGTGGAAATGGGAGCTCCCTGGAACACCTTGCATCTCGAGGTTTTAAGGACTGAATTCCTTAACCTTCTGTTACAGGGAGACTGGGTTTGGCTGAAGAAATTTCCAGGGGATCGCCATGTGACTATCCGGTCAGCCACCAAGACAGCCTTCTCCAAGGTAACCCGTGACGGGGAGTAGGTGGCTATTAGTATGCCCATTCTTGGCTTCTTTTTGTAGCAGGCTACGGGGGAAATCCTCAGGTTTTCCTTCCATGCCAGAGAGGCTCTCCCACCATCCTCTCTCATGAAATTACCTTTTTTCTTTGATGTTCTTATCACAACTTGTATGTAACAAGTGACATGTTAATTTATCACAAAAGTTGTGTGTTTAACCACAGTCTGGCTTGTCTGCCTCCATCGTGAGCTGGCAGCTGAATGAGGGTGCTACCGTATTCCCAGAACCCAGCACAGGTCTGGAATATCGGAGGCCAGTGGAATTGTGTTGAGTGAAATGATTAAAAAACAAAACAAAGCAAAACAAAACAAAAACAGTAAAAAATGAGAAGGCGGCGAGATGGCTCAGGGACCAAGGTGCCTGACCACCTGAATTTGTTCCCCAGAACCCACATCAGCGGAAGGAAAAAGCCGACTCCTACAAGCTGCCCTCTGATCTCCACATGGGGGCCATGGCACATTCGTGCCCACACGTGTGCACCTACGCAGATATGTGCACACACAAACAAACCTTTTTTTTCAAGGAAACAAATTTAAATGGGTTTCCGCTTCTGGGAGGACACACAGCTGTCAGAACGGCCCCGCTGTGCCCACATAGTGAATAAAGTGGGCAGCTGGCTGTGAACTCATTTCAATGCTTTCAGCTTCCAAGTCCCTCTTCCCCCAGCGCTGAGCATCTTTGGTTTGACCTCTTTTCAGGAGGCAGCCATGGGAGCTTGTGGTCACAGCTGCCAGTGACTTAAGTGGATTGCCTTTGGGGTGTGGGCAAAGTCACCAGGTCTTTAAAATGAAAGCAGCTCCTTAAACGGGCATGTGGCCCCATGGAAAAATGGAAAGCAATGGCATTTGGTCTCTCTGGTCCTTCATTAAAGACTGCCATATTAGGAAGAGCAGGTGGTGGCTCCTTTGCGCGCTGCTTTCCCTTATGGCTTCACTTAACTCTGCAGTTAATTTAGTCCCTCAGCAAAGTGGGTCCTGACTGGGCCCTAATTCCCAGTGTGTGCTTATCTTTTCATTCGTAAGTTTAGCCATTCATAATCTGAGCAGAACTACGTGGAGAAGAAAGTCTTCCCACTTCTGCCCTATTTTACTTACCATATTCAGTCCTACATTCCCAGTTTGGATGTCCCCAACAAACAGGCACTGAATACCGGGGTGTGGGGAATAATTGGTGCTCTGTGTATTGCCTCCTGGGCAAAAAAAAAAAAAAAAAAAAAAAAAAAAAAAAAAAAAAATCAGTTGGTTTCTGCCTTTCAGCTGCGGGAGCTCCGGCATGAGAATGTGGCCCTCTACCTGGGGCTCTTCCTGGCAGGGACAGCAGACAGCCCTGTCACACCTGGGGAGGGTATCTTGGCAGTGGTCTCAGAGCACTGTGCTCGGGGCTCCCTCCATGACCTCCTGGCCCAGAGAGACATAAAGCTGGACTGGATGTTCAAATCTTCTCTCCTGCTGGACCTCATCAAGGTGTGTGTGTGTGTGTGTGTGTGTGTGTGTGTGTGTGTGTTGCATGCATGTGTGGTGTGTGTGCACACGCTTGTGTGTGTCCTTGTGTATGTTTGCACGTGTGTGTGCCAGTGTGCGTGTGTGTGCCTATG
Source organism: Myodes glareolus (assembly GCF_982192425.1). Lineage (NCBI taxonomy): Eukaryota > Metazoa > Chordata > Mammalia > Rodentia > Cricetidae > Myodes > Myodes glareolus. The sequence goes on from NC_142034.1 coordinate 55,005,142, forward strand.
TGTGTGGTGTGTGTGTGCCTGTGTGTGTGAGTGTGTATGTGCATGTGCGCGCCTGTGTGTGCGCATTTGCAGGACATAGAGATGTGCCGGCGGAGGAGGAGTCAAGAGAACTGAGGTTGCCTCTTCCTCTACTTCTTCCAAGGGAATGAGATACCTGCACCATCGCGGTGTGGCCCACGGGAGGCTTAAGTCTCGGAACTGCGTGGTGGACGGGAGGTTCGTGCTCAAGGTGACAGATCATGGCCACGGGCGACTGCTGGAAGCGCAAAGGGTGTTGCCTGAGCCTCCCAGTGCGGAGGGTAGGAGTCCCCAGCTGCCTAGAGCACTGGAGCATCCCTAGGATCCGCATAGTTGCAAGTGCTTTTCCCTCCATCCCCTCCTTGCACTGTTCACCTTCCAGATCTGCTAACGCTAAACAGCTGCAGAAAAAGGTCTGTGGCTGGGGATGTGGAGTTTGCTAGGGAGAGCCTGAGCTCTGGGGATGCGTTTTTTTTTTTTTTCCTGAAAGGCTGTGAATCTCAAATAGTCTCTGCTCTGAGATATTTGAGAGGGTTAATTAGTACCAGTGAGAATGAGAGTCTGGACCTCAAAGCCACCGCAGCCTCTCTCGCAGCCATGCCCCTCTCTCTCGCTCCTAGATCAGCTCTGGACAGCCCCAGAGCTGCTTCGGGACCCTGCCCTGGAGCGACGGGGAACACTAGCTGGCGATGTCTTTAGCCTGGGCATCATCATGCAGGAGGTCGTGTGCCGCAGCACCCCCTATGCCATGCTGGAGCTAACACCCGAGGGTAAGGTGCCTTGGGGCTGGGTAGGCACCCTGCACTTAAAGCAGCCAGGCCAGACCCAGCGTGGCTCTTTAATAAGGTGAAGCCCTTTTCTTAAAGCTGGGGTCTGAAGACAGCAGTGGGACCGCCAAGCTTGAGGCGGGTGTTCCAGGGCACAGATCTTAGCAGCTTCTGTCCTGCCCCTGAACCCACCCTGCTCTTCCATCATACAGACAGGCTCCTCTCTGATTCTCAGAGATCCTAGGAAAGCCGAGGATGAGAAACAGAGGGGTCTGAGGATCCAAATCCAAACCATGCATCATCTGTAGGATTCTCACCCCAACCCTTACTTGTCTTATGCTTAAAAATGTTAGTTTGAATCCATCACCTCCTACTGACACTCAGATTTCAGGGCCCTCTGGTTACTCCTAGAGATGCCCATCTACATCACACTCCCCCACCAACTAAAGCATTTATTTACTTACTTATTGGTGTGTAGTGTATGTGTGTGACCATGTGTGCAGACAGTTGTGTGTGTGAGCAAATGCAGACCAAAGGTCAATGTCAGGTGTCTTCCTCGGTCATTCTCTTCTTTGTTCTTTGAGATAGAGTCTCTCAGTGAACCTAGAACTCACCAGTTAGCTATACTGGGCAGCCAGCAAGCTCTGGGAAGCCGCTGTGTCTGCCTTCCTAGCGCTGGGGTTACAGGTGTACTCCACTCTGCCTGGTGTTTTAAAAGTTACCTGAATGTGGCTGCCGGAGACCCAAGCTGAGGTCTTCTGGCTTGCATGCCAGGCACTTACTTGTAGTTTTTGCTGGCTTGTTGCTGCTGCCTGTGTGCAGTCCCTGTTTCTCTGGGGGGAGGGGAGGAGAGAAGACGAGAAGTCAGCGGCACAGACTCCGGGAGATTGCCATACAGAAGCTCTTTATTGTAAACAGGTTGGGGTTTTATGGAGTTAGGAAAATGAAGCTGCCACAGGAACGGTTCTGGTTGGGCCTTTGAAAACTGGCACTGGCAGTCACTGCTGGCGTGTTGCAATCAGCTAGCAGCGCATGTTATTAGTGACTGTGCTTTTCCATTGACAGGCTGTCTTGGCCAATTGTGCTCACTCACTGTGAGTTTGCATGCACTTGCTTGTGCTTGCGCCATTGCCCTGCCTCACTGACTGACTGAGCCACCTCCTAAGGCTTGGAAGTGTTAATTTAAAAAAAAAAAATCCTATCCAGGAGGGCAGTAGTGGCACACGATTTTAATCCTAGCACTGGGGAGGTGATCTCTGTGAGTTCAAGGCCAGCCTGGTCTACAGAGTGAATTCCAGGACAACCAAAGCTACACAGAAAAAACTTGTCTCGATAAAAGAACCAAACAAACAGACAGACAAACAGTCCTCTCCAACTGGGAAGAAGCTCAGTTGGCAAAGTACTTGCCTTGTGTGCACAAAGTCCTGAGCTCAGTATCTTATAAACTGAGTATGGTGGTACAAGCCTCTGGTCCTCAGCTACATAGTCAGCTGGAGACCAGCGTGGAATTATGAGTGCCCCCATCTTGGGCTAGAGTCAGAGGTAGGTTTTCTCTGGGGTCACCCACTTCTCACAGTTTCTTCTTGCCTCTAGAGGTGATACAGAGGGTGCAGAACCCTCCTCCACTCTGTCGGCCCTTGGTGTCAATGGACCAGGCACCCATGGAGTGCATCCAACTGATGGCACAGTGCTGGGCAGAGCAGCCGGAGCTTCGACCCTCCATGGACCACACCTTTGACCTGGTCAGGAGCTGGGACTGGGAGGGGACTGGGCTGGACCCTGGGATCCCAGATGGACAAGCAGGCTGGCAGGAGCTTTGATCTTTTAGGTTCTCTCCTAAGGGTTAACCTAAGGACTACAAATTTGGTAGGAACGGTTTAGAAAGCAGTCGAGGGCTTGTGGTGGCCTTTGGAATGGGAAAAAGAACTCTGGGTGGGAGAAATACTTAATTCAAATCAATAACATTGAATAAAAGTCAGATTATGTGCATTGTTTATTGAGACAGGAAAACCCTTAGCCTGAGTTCAGAGCAACTCTCTGAGGGAACCCTCGTTTTCCACATACCTGCTAGTAATATCTGCAAATGCAGGAGTGGGCAGGATCTCAGGTGTATAGCCTCAAGAGAGTACAGGAGAGGGCCATGGCAGCCAAAGTCTTACTAGCTTTCTCCTCTCCTAGTTCAAGAGCATCAACAAGGGCCGGAAGATGAACATCATTGACTCTATGCTTCGGATGCTGGAGCAATACTCCAGTAACCTGGAGGACCTGATTCGAGAGCGCACAGAGGAGTTAGAACAGGAGAAGCAGAAGACAGACAGGCTGCTCACACAGATGCTGCCTCCGTGGGTGCCCATGTGGAGTGTGGGGAGAGGGTGGAAGATGGGGGCAGCCTTCAGGTGACCCTGCTCCTTGCCATTCCTAGATCTGTGGCTGAGGCCCTGAAGATGGGGACACCTGTGGAACCTGAGTACTTTGAAGAGGTGACACTATACTTCAGCGATATTGTGGGCTTCACCACCATTTCGGCTATGAGTGAGCCCATTGAGGTGGTAGACCTGCTTAATGACCTCTACACTCTCTTCGATGCCATCATTGGTGCGCACGATGTCTATAAGGTGGCGTGGCAAAGTTTTGTTTTCTATGTACACCTGCGTGGCTTAGAACTTGCTGTTTAGACCAGGCTAGCTTCAGACTTGTAGCAATTCTCCTGCCTCTGCCTCCCGAGTGCTGGTTTTAAGGCATATGCCAGCATTGCCTTGCTCTGACTTTCAGTTTAAATGAAGCAGTTCCACTTACCTCCGGACACCAGCTAGTTTTCCTCAGCCCTCCCGTCATGAATCTCTTCCTTCAGGTTCCAGTGCAACTCCAAGCTCGGAGCGTGACTTTCCAGGATATCTGCCCTAACCCCTTTAGATCATCAGACATGTGACACTGGTTTAAGTATTAGGGGAGGGGTGCTCAGAACTGAGCAGACACAACCCCTTCCCCCAGGTGGAAACAATTGGAGATGCCTATATGGTGGCCTCCGGACTGCCGCAAAGGAACGGACAGCGGCATGCTGCAGAGATCGCCAACATGTCGCTAGACATCCTCAGCGCGGTAGGCTCTTTCCGCATGCGCCATATGCCTGAGGTACCAGTGCGCATTCGCATTGGTCTGCACTCAGGTAAATACTCAGCCCCTCCCAGCTTCTGGGTGCCAGATTTCAGTGGTAGAAGGCAACACTTGGTGGGGGTGGGCTGGGGAGGGGGCTTGCCTTGAAGTAAATACACAAGTGTGTCTTTTATTGGGGGAGCTAATAGAGAGTGTGGGTGCTAAGGTCTCTCCAGGCCCTTTGTGAAGCCTAGCTGCAGGGCACCGCCAGCTTTGACCCAGTCTCTGCCTGCCCGCCCTCTGACCTGGCATATCTCCCCAGGCCCATGTGTGGCTGGTGTGGTGGGTCTCACTATGCCTCGGTACTGCCTGTTTGGGGACACAGTCAACACAGCCTCACGAATGGAGTCCACCGGACTGCGTGAGTGTAACAGACCAGAGGAACTGGGGGAAGTGGAGAGAGCCTGGGCAGGGGAAATGGCCCAGGATGGGAACATGGGAGGTGAATTCTGAGATCATGGTGTCTCCTCACTGCCTCAGCTTACCGCATCCACGTGAACATGAGCACTGTTCGGATTCTCTGTGCTCTGGACCAGGGCTTCCAGATGGAGTGTCGGGGCCGCACAGAGCTGAAGGTGCGTGGCCCACACTCTGCTGCTTTGTAGGGGTACCTACAGATGTAGGGTCTCCCCGTTTCACCTAGACCTAAAGATTCTCCATCCCTCACCCTGATCTGCCTAAGGCCCCTCTCTTTTGTGTTTTCCCAGGGCAAGGGTGCTGAGGACACGTACTGGCTTGTGGGCAGACTGGGTTTCAACAAGCCCATCCCCAAACCACCGGATCTGCAGCCAGGGTGAGTGATTGACTGGTTAACTTGAACCTGCTGGGCGACAGCTGGAGAGATGGCGACTCAGTGGCGCCAGCCAATGGGCCCTTTATGCCTTTGCCCTCTCTTCCTGCCTCCCACACCAAGTCTGGTCCTCATCCCAAGCAGCAATAGCAAGTCCTGACATCCCTCACCCCTACTTCTCTTTGTTGAGGGTGCAGTCTCCTCCCTGCAGGGCCAGCAATCATGGCATCAGCCTGCAGGAGATTCCTCCAGAGAGGCGCAGGAAACTAGAGAAAGCCAGACCAGGCCAGTTCACTGGGAAGTGAAGCTCCCCGGAGACAGGTACTGTGTCTTTCCTCATCCTCAGAGGCCACTCACTTCTGGGGGAGTGGTGGGGTGTACTTTTTAGGGGTCAGGTCAAGACTAGGTAGCTGCCTGCAGGGTGTCCCAGCCAAGCCAAGTGTCCCTATTCCTCTCTGATTTAGGGGGCAGAAAAGGGATTTACCCCAGAGGAAGCATCAACGTTAGGCACACTGGTTTGGTGGGTCTGGAGTAATGCAAGAATCTAGATTTAGGAATTTTTACTCAGACCCACCCCTTCCCCTGAACGTAAACCAGGCTTCCCGGAGAGGCCCCTCAGGCTGTATACTACACCATATCAGAATTTTGGGGACAGCATTTGCCAGAGGTCAGTATGCAGTTGGATTTGCAGATCTGTCAGATCGAAAGGTCTCTCCATGGTCTTCATGCAGGACTCTCTAGGCCCTGGTCCTCCTTATGTGCGTTTTTCTCCCTCCCTGACACAGCTGCTTCCCTCGGGATTATTCTGCACAGCCCTTCCCGAAGTTGCTGCTGTACATCGGACTGATGCCTGACATCAGCTTTTATGTTGGCTTCTGTCCAGTTCCGCCTGCAAGGGTTCTGAGCCCGGAGTCTGCTGCAAACCAGCCATGTGACCTTGGGAAGATCTGAAGTGCTCTCCAGACCCCCCTCAGGGATAGAATGAGGGGGGCTAAATGGTTTCTACCACCATGTGGCCCTTACAGTGAGGCTCTAGAGTGGCTGGCCTTGGGATTCAGGACACTGTAGCGTACGGCCCCCAGCTCCAAGGACCCTGAGCTCATTGGGGGTTGCAGAAGTGGAAGCTGCTCCACTCTCTAGGTCCTGGGAGACCCCAGAAGTAAGGATCTGGGATCAGAAACCCCTGGGGACCTAGAGGCCTCATGTTCTACCAGGGGAGGGGTCACCATGTGGCCTGGAAAGACCAGGGCTTCTTTAGCCTTCATCCTATCCCCTCTCCATCACCCACTGGTCAGAGACAGGCTCCTTCTCCAATAGGCAGAAGCAAATCACTTGCCCAAGTGCAGAGAAAACTTGTTTTGATGCTTCTGGGGAGGAAAAACAGCTGCACCCAAACTTTGCTAACCAGAATGACAGATGAATAGTTTATTATCTGTTCAGGTGTTGGTGAATTGATAATCGAAAAAAAAATCATTTCTCCTGAGATCTTTGCCACAAACATTCACACCTAGTCCTGGCAAAACCCCAGCTGAAGTTTCCTTTGTAGAACCCTGCGGTGCCAGTGCCGGGGCTTTGGAATGTTTGACTCTTGCTGTCTTTGTCACTGGCACAGATTCTGGAGGATTTGGCAGCAGACGCCCAGTAGGTAGTGAGTGCCCAGGACCTGGTGATGTGCAAGCTCTGTGTGCATGCATGCGTGCATGCACTTTCAGTGCTGGCACTGGACAGGCAGAGGCAGATGGATCTCTGAGAATTTGAAGGCAGCTCAGTATACATAATAAGCTCCAGGCTAGCCAGAACTGCCAGTAAGAACCTGTCTCAATAACACAACTATGTATAGTTATATATGGAATATATAAGCTAGGGCTACCGAGATAGCTCAGTAGTTAAGAGCACTTGTTGATCTTCCAGAGGATCCAGGTTGGATTTCCAAGACCCACAGAAAGACTAATAAAGGTCTGTAACTACAATTCTAGGGGATTTGACACCCTCTTCTGGCCTCTGCAGGAACTGGTAATGTATGTATGCCAGACACACATGCAGGCAAAACACCCACACACATAAAATAACTTAAAATAAATCTAAAACATTTTTAACTTTCTTTAAAAAAATAAAAAATACCCACGTAGTTACCCCTAAGTATCTATAAGGTACCAATTCAAGGACTCTGGTGGATACCAAAGTCCTTGACTCTCAAGTCCCTTATCTAAGACATAACTTTTTCTATGGTACCTATGCACTTTATCTGGTGTTCTTTAAGTAATTTCTAGATGATCTGTACTATATATGGTAGAGAATAATGACAAGAAAAATAGTGCATGCTCATTGCAGATACCTTCCTGGCCTCCCTGCACAGCACATATTCATGATGGCGGTGCCGACATAAAAAAACCACAGCTCTCATCATAAAGGGAGTAAGAGAGACCTATTGTGGGGCCCTTCTGAGTGACCATGGCCTAGGAACACAGATTTCAGTTACCCCAAATTCCATGCTCCAACATAGAAGCGGTTTCATAGGGTTTTTACAGAAAGGAGAAAGTCATAAATCAAGGCGACTCTAAAATACATTGGTGGCTACAATGAGGTGGGCGGAGCTAGTCTATGTGCCCAAGATGCTATTTCATGGCATTCTTGGCTCTTGGATTGCGGCAAGCTAGCGTTCTGCTAAATTTACCGTTTCTAGGAAGTTTTTATTTATTACCACAAGTGGGACAAGGAATGACTGTCCCAGAAGGCTAGAAGTGGCCCGAAATAAAGTAATTCACCTCTGAACCTACAAAATTCCATTCTCTCCATAGTAGTGAATTCCAATCCATCCGTCAGTCTCTGTGGACACACACTCTTCCTGGAGTTTCCTGGTCACAGGCAGACAAGCTTCTGTTCAGGGATTTTAGTTCAGAGTTGAATCCGGGGATGTGGCATGGGAAAATACAAAGGACTGACTCTACCAGACTCCCCCTTCTCCTGACAGGAAAAATACCACGTGGGGCTTGCATCGCCCCCTTGGCTGAAGCCACTTTAATCTAGGGCATCACGCTCCAACCCTCATGGTCCTCACTACTCCCCCAACTACAAACACCAAGCTTTATTTTGAGAACACCGCTGCCTGGCATCTGTAGACATTAAGCCTGGGATGTTAAGATCACAGCTACTTCTAGAGTCTGCTTTTTCCTCCTCTTTCTCCTTTTAGTACTGATTAATGGCTTCCTCCCCTTTCCCAACGGCATTTTTTTTTTTTTTTTTTTTTGGTAAATGCGGCACTTTCAGTTCTGGTTAGCTAAGTGGTGCTGCTGTAGGCTATTTAATACAATTTTAAAATTTTAACTATATTCATAAATGATGAGTTAACGCTGAAAGCAAAGCAAAAAAAGATATGACGTGCACACTTGCACAATAATTTTAAAATATATTTACATTGTTAAACATCTTTTATAAATGTTTTCTCTGTACTTGGGTCCCAGGGTTGAAGGGCAAGATTCCAAATTGCTGGCCTTGGACCTGACTGGGGTTGAGTTCTCCAGGATCCCGTCCTTCCTTCCCTCCCGTTGTCTCCCTCTCTTCCTCCCCTTCCTGCCTGGGATGTGGAGTTGTACTAGTGTGTAACTCAGGAATTCCCAAGGAAGAGTCACCGTGGGCTAAGTGCTGGAAGACTAGGCTGGGCAGGCTGGGGCAGGGCACCCTGGAAAAAGGGAAGGATGAACTGAGGTCCATACTTAGCCTGAGGACAAAGGAGTGGGTGAGGCTTGCAGGTCCCTAAAGGAGTGGGCGAGGCTCGCAGGTCCCCGGCTCCTTTGACTTAGCACCCTTTCCAGGCTGGCTGGTAGAGGTCTCAGATGAGTAGATGAGATGGGGTGAGAGGGTGGGCCCTTGCTCCAGAGTTCAGAGTCAGTGGGAGAAGGGAAGAAAGGCTGAAAGGCTCCTCCCAAACCTCTCTGTCCTTCACCCTTCTCCTTCCCCGCCCCGACCCCTTTTCTGTCCTGTTCTCCTTCTCTTCTCTACCCTAGAGCCCTCCTTGCCCCGTTCCTCCCTGCCTTTCTCTGCAACTTCCCTCATTTCTGAGGACCACCCCCCAGGTCTAGACTATGAACTGCCAATCTTAGAGTCCTGACTCAAACTTTCCCTGCCTCTCATTCTGTTGTCCCCAGACCCGGGCAACTCCCAGTCACTAAAGCACCTGACGCGGTCACTGGGCACCCCACATATTCAGATGCCCTTACACTACCTCGGCCAGTCTTGGGGCTGTTCTTCCCTCCGGGGTGGCTCTGCAGATGGGACCTGCCATAGCTAAAGCAGGAGCTTCCCCCAGCTGCCGCTTGGATGCCAAGACATGCCCAGGGCTTGCGGGCGCCTTTCCTGGGTACTGATGTTTCAGTCTGGGTCCTGCTTTGCTTGCTTATCTGGGGTGAGCCCCCGGGACTCCCCTTTGGGGAAGAGGGATGAGCTGCTTGGCAAGGGCTGGTAACACAACATTGTGTGGTCACCCATGTTTATAGGGATCGTCTGGATTCTGCACCCAGCATACCAGGTGGGGCATCCTGGTACTGGGGTCCTGGGATGGTGAAGGCTGAAATAAAGGTGTGCTCCCTTCCATCACATGGGATGTGGTCCTGTTAATCCCACTGGATGAGAGTAAAACCACTACACAATTTCAGGCTAAATTGAAGCAAACTTTATTCTATTTGGGTGTACCCGAGAGCTGGCTAGAGACTGCCTCCTATGTCAGGTTAGAAAGAGCAAGGCTGACTCTCTTCTCAGGGTCCTTTTAAGAAGTAAAATCATAGGTAGCTGCTAATCAGGTTTACAGAAGCGAGACAATACGCTGTTAGGAAGGTACAGAAAAAAATCAAAAAAAAGCAAAGAGCAAAAACAATCATCTTGTGGGAAACAACTATCATAGTGTGATCACTAATAAGAGAGGGTCAGGGCGTTCTTAAAAACAAGTCATCGTGGTTGTCTTAGTTAGGGTTTCCATTGCTGTGAAGACACGCCACAACCACGGCAACTCCTACAAAGGGAAACATTTAATTGGAGCTGGCTGACAGTTCAGAGATTTAGTCCATTATTGTCATGCAGAGAAGCATGGGGGCAACAGGAAGACATGGTGTTGGAGAGATAGCTGAGAGGACCAGCTTGAGCATCCTTCCTCCAACAAGGCCACACCTCCTGTCAGTACCACTCCCTATGAGCCTGTGGGGGCCAATTTCATGGAACAAGTCAGGGTGTTCTCATAAACAAATTGGCCAGGTTTCAGGAAACAGAAACTTAAAAACAGAAATTTGACTCTTACATTTCATGGAAACTTATTATTAATAACAAAATGGTTTCTGTCTTCAACATAGAGTCAGGCAGGTTCCCCATTCCCTCCTTGACTTACGTGTCCCTGTCAAATCTTTGATAGGGAACTGTTATTAATAATGTCATCTGGCAGTGATACGTCTATCATTGTTCATCTGATGTGTGGTCAAATTGGTGACCCTTGGAGGGTCCAGGGCCCCACTGTGATCACAGTGGAAATATTAGAAACCAACCAAACGAGGGGAGAACTGTCTTAGCCATGTTCCCAAGTCAAAATTTTTTTTTGAGAGATTTTGTCTATTTTTTATATAGATTATCAATTTGGTTATCAATAGTATTAGAGAAATCAGAGATATTAAAACAGCATATACCAGTAAATTGCTGACAACCAAGATTACGTTTAAGCAACAGGTAGTCTACAATAATCCTATTTTGTAGAACCATTATTCTCAGGTCTCACATTTCTTGATTTATTTTGGCTAATATATTGTAATATTAGTAGTTTGGGCAACTATCAGGCTAGTTTAGAGATTTTTTTTCTTGTGACCTGACAACAAGCCCTGGGGTGTAATAGAAAGGCTGTAGTGTCCGCAGCTGTGGTGGGATCTCATAGGTGTCAGAATCATCCTGACTCCCAGGGAAACATCTTGTGACTCTGTTACTTGGCCATAAAGATTTGCTGAGTAAAATGTGCTATCTCACATAAGCCTTTGCATCCCTTAGAGGGAACATAACAAGTAGGGTGTTCACAGAAGGGCAATGGTTACCAAAGAGGAGGATGAGAAGTGGAATTACAGTGAGAGGCAGCATTAGCCCAATCAAAACACAGACAGTGAAGGCAAAGACATCATTAATAGGAACACTGGCCACAGCTCTAGAAATATTGGTGGGAGCATGTTCCATTTTGTTCCCCATTATTCTTGTATAATTTTCATATGTAACTGCTATCCCATATAAAAAAAAATTAAGAACCTGGGAATAAAGGGATCAGCTCTGACACAAAAGTTTTCTTGTTGGCCTTTTAGGGTTAGATGAAGCCATAGGTTATGCCCTATACCATTAGGAAGTTATGTTAGACAGTCAAACCTTAGAAAGTTTGATTTTTAATGGTCCCTTTTCAGTCACTTTCCTCCTTTATGGGTTGGGCTTCTCTTCCAAGGCTTCCTCAGGTGTCTTCTTGAGGTGCAAGTAATGAGCCCAGGCAGGAATACCAGCAGCCTTAACAGCAGTAGCCTTCTGAGAATCACAATCTAAGGTCCTTTCCATCCAGGTTCAAGCTGGTCAGTTTTGAAGCAGTGAACTAATGCAGCAGTTCTAGGCTGTCATGGATGGTCAGGTGGTCAGTACCCAACAGGTTGATCAATGTGGACCTGATTAATAATCTTATTCAAGGTTAATTGCAATCCTTTTAAGGACTCAGAGACTGAAATGGGGCAATCTGATCACAGCCCAGAATTTACCCAAAGAATCATGGGAGGTGGTTGTCCATAGACTATTTCACATGGAGTGAACTTTTCTCAGTAGGGGCTACACTGGACCCTGAGAAAGGCATAAGGCAAGAGTGATGTGAGAGTCCCCTCTGTATGCTGTGAATGTGTGCTATTACCATTGGTTAATAAAGAAGCTGCTTTGGCTTATGGCAGGGCAGAATATAGGTAGGAGGGAAAACTAAACTTAATGTAGGGAGAAAGAAGACAGAATCAGGCAGACACCATGTAGCTACTGAAGGAGAAAAATGCCAAAACCTTACTGGTAAGTCACAGCCTCATAATTAATAAAAATGGGTTAATTTAAAATATAAGAGCTAGCTAGAAATATATCTGAGTGATTAGCCAAACAGTGTTGTAATTAAATGATGTAGGAGAGTCTTCTATCTATCTGTTGCTTTCATTGGTTAATTAATAAAGAAAATTGCTGGGCCTGATAGGTAAGAACATAGGTAGGCGGGGTAGACAGAACTGAATTCTGTAAGGAAGAAAGCAGGGTCAAAGAGAGCCGCCACCATGAAGCTGCCAGGTCAGACATGCTGAATCTTTCCTGGTAAGCCATGACCTCGTGGTGAATTACAGATTATTAGAAATTGGTTGAATCAATATGTGAGAGTTAGCCAATAAGGGGCTGGAGACAATGGGCCAGGCAGTGTTTAAAAGAATACAGTTTCTGTGTAATTATTTCGGTTAAAGCTAGCCGGGCAGGCGGTGGGAAGCAGCCTGCTGTTCCTTCGACAGAGTGGCGCCCAAGGTGAATAACTGAATCCACAGAAAGCCTGAGAAAGCTTGGGAAAGAATAGAGTAAAGCATGTTTTCTTGGTGGCAGCAATTTCTCGGGTCTGCTCTGCTCGCTAGAGGCAAGCACTCTCATCAGGCTTCTTGTTAACTCTTATAGCTTATATTAACCCATTTTTCTGATAGCCATATGGCTTGGTACCTGTTTCAGCTATCAGCTCACATGTTGCTTCTTCGGTGATTTGGGTAGGAATGGTGGAATGGGCTTCCTCCTTCCTAGCCTTCTCCTGTTCTCATCGCCCCGCCTCTACTTCCTGTCTGGTTGACCCACCTATACTTCCAGCCTGGTCAATCAGCATTTTATTAAAATACATAATTGACAGATTACAGACAATTCTCCCACACCAATTAATATAGTTTCTGTGTGGTTATTCAAGTGTGGGAGGCTGGGAAACATAAGCACAGTCTTCATTTATATAATGGCACCCAACATGGGGCAGCTATATTCACATAAAACCTGAGAGAGCTTGGAAAGAAATTCTAGACACAAAAGAAGAGTTTAGCGCAGCTTCTTGGTAGCCACATTTTTTTTTCAAATGGGCTCTGTTTGTTGGCAGCAAGCAGGGGCACCATGGCTCCTTTAAGAGAGACCTTTCTGTCTCAGTATTGGCACTGAAGGCTGTGTGGCTTCTTTGGGGAGCGCTTCCTACTTCATGCTAGTTGCATGAACAGCTCTGGCTCTTTCAGGAGGCCAGGCACCTAATGAGGTCAGTGAGCAGTGTGTTACAAATTGCTTAATGGAGACATAGATCCACTGCATCCATGGAGCTGGGGCGGAAAGAATGGCTCTCAGAGTTGGCCATAAGCATAGTTCTGCCATGTTGAACTGGGCAGAGCAAAAAGGCAGGGTTGTAGAGTTGGTTCTAACCATCCCCACTTAGTATTTTTAAAAAAGGGTGCTCTTGGTCAAGAAATAACCACAAATATGCAATAAAGACAGATTCAGATTAAAAAAAAAGACCTCTACATGGGAATGGGTCACAGTGTTGGATAATGTACATGGGCTTAAGAGAAAGAGAAGAAAGAGTACAGACAATCATAGATTAAAGAAGTAAAAATAATAAAATAAATATTAAAAAGTAATAAAGTAAAAACATAAGCCTCATAAAGATCAGATTTACACAGAGAATCTGGATTATGTATATCTTTGTATTTTTCATTGGATTTTTGACTGTTAATGAGTTAACTGCTGAAAAACATTTGATTCTGGGTCTGCTAAGATAAACCAAGATATATATTTCAAAAGTATCTTGAATTCAAAATTTGAGTCTAAAAAGACGTTCTGATTTTGTGTCCACAGAAGATGAAAACCCTTGGATTTCCTCCAGACTAATGTAGTTTGATGAAACAAGATCTCCCAAAAGGTCTCTGTGAACCCTAAAAATACTTTGCCCAACAAACAACAACAAAAAAATGGTTTTAAAAAAAGCTTTGCTCAAATTTCTAAAATGATTGTTTATAAATGTTTGTTTTCATTTTAAAAGGGTTGATTATAAATGATTAATGGTCACAGTCAATTTTTAAGAAAAAATAAAAGGGATATGATATAGAGAAGAATACTTTACGCTGGTATGGATCTTGATCTCTTGATTCAATTTTGTTATATGAATATTTCTGTGCTTGTTTAAGGCATTATGTTTATACAGCTCATTTAAAAATGTAATGTATAATTACAAATTATAGATTAATAGTATCTATAATAAACTTTTAGTCATGTTAATTAGGTTTTCTAGATATACAGAGATATATTTTAGTTAGATAGATAACCTCAACACTTCAAAGACCTACAGAAGATGGCATTTTAAAAGTTTTAAAAGCTTAGACTTTCTCAACAGTGAGATTTGGTTCTGGCAATACCGATTACTTCAGAGGCGTTGATGGACATTGAAGAGGTTCGTATGGAATTTGCCTTCAATGTGACAAGGCTAGCCATTTGGCAAGAAACTGTTCTTGTCTGTACTGTTTGGTGGTATATTATATGAACTGGACATGGAGGACCCACATAAAAATGACTACTAACTTTCCAAAAGACAGGCTGGTCCTTCGGTGTTGCTGCTTCCCAGAAGGAACTTCAGACATTCTGCAGGACACAGAAAAAAGCAACTGACAAACCTTACCAGTACAAAGCAGAACATATCTTCAAATTTCTTGCTTCACTGAAAAGTCTGTCAGATATTATGGACCTGTAGGCTGAAGACGGATACCCCAACATTACAGAAGAACTTTGGGTGACTATCCAGGCAGCAAGATGTCTCTGTCAATTCTAAAACTTTGAAAGTTGCTTACAATGCATCTCCTGCTTACTTATGTAATATTATATCCTTCTGAGGTCTTTGATGGAGTTAAAGACAAATAGTTATTGTTATAGTTTTCCTTAGTTATAATAAAAGATAAATTAGGTATAAAACTTTAGACTCACAAAGAAATATTGTAACTGTAATTCTTGCTTGTACATATTTTGTTATATGTAATTTTAAATGTTAAAATTAAGACCTTCCTTTTTATTTAGACAGAAAAGGGGAGATGATGTTAGATTCCCCTCTATATGCTGTGAATATGTTTTATTATCATTTGTTAATAAAGAAGCTGCTTTGGTCTATGGCAGAGCAGAATATTGGTAAAACTAAACTACACACAGGGAGAAAGAAGGCAGAGTCAAGTAGATGCCGTGTAGCTACAGAAGGAGAAAGACACCAAAACCTTACTGGAAGGCCACAGCCTTGTGGTGATACACAGATTAATAAGAATTGGTTAATGTAAAATACAAGAACTAGCTAGGAATTCATCTGAGTCGTTAGCCAAACAGTGTTGTAGTTAATATAGTTTCTGTGTGATTATTTGGGTCTGGGCGGCTGAGAAACATAAGTGCAGGCTCCATTTACACCAAAGGCCTCTACCCAGCCTGCGATGATACCAACAAAGACCTGCAGATATTTGTAGCCACATGGTCCTGGCTTGACTTCAGTAAAGTCCGACTGACAAAACTCACTGCGTACAGCACCTTGACTCTGTTGTCCTGGGGAGGCGTGTCCTTCTTTGAATTTACTGGAGCACAGGGCATCAGTCTGAAATCTCTGGAGTATTTCTCAGTGTCCAGGTAGCCAGAGGTGAAGGGAAAAGAGTCTGAGATCTTCTTTGGTGACAATGGCAGGAGGCAAGGTAAAGCAGCTAGGCAGTTCTGGCACACTGATTCGTCCATCTGGCAAGACTCACCATCCGCTGCAGCTCTCCTGAGCCCCCAGGTCAGAATATGACCTCATCTCTTCTGGATCGTACTTGGAAACATTTTCACTGAGGCAGAGTGGGGGTTTGGGGACAGCAGATAGTTCCAGGATCGTCTGAAGCTTGGGTTCTCGCTGTTTACATATATATGTTCATGAACATGAGTGTGGAAAAAGCATACCAGTTGTCTGGGTAGATAATGACCTTTTGTCCTTCAGCCCATCTTAAAGCTTGTGCTAGAGCAGATGTGTCCCTTGGCAAGGCTTGTGCCCAAATGACCTTCTGGCCCAGGACTACTGCTTCTCCCCTGCCCCACACCCCTGCAAGCCTAGTTCCTTCATGAATGAAGCTGCTTCCATCCACGTAGAGACACGCATCTCTGGTAGTGAGAGAGTCCAGCATCACCAGTCAGTCATGGATGGGTTCCTCAGGGTTCTCATCTGGAAGCAGGATGGCAGGATTGATGGCCAAGGATCTGTCAAAGATCAATCTGCCCTTATCCAAAAGAAGAGCTTGAGACTGAGTCATATGGGCATTCGCTCTCCACCAGTGGGTGGCATCCCTCAGCAAGGTCTCCACAGTGTGTGGATGGTCACAGTTAGAGCTGTCCCAACGTGAGCTTGTCAGCTTCTTTGAAAGAATGGCAGTGGCTGTGACAGCTCGCAGACAAGGGGACCACCCAGAAACTACAGGATCTGCTCTCTTTGAGAGTTAAGCTATCGGCCTTTTCCAGTCTCTCAACCCAGTCAGGACTCTTTTGACAATGCCCTTTCTTTCAGGATGTAAAGATAAAAGGGTTCAGAGATATCAGGGGGAGTTAAATCAGGGGCCTGTACAAGGGCCTCTTTTAAGTTCTTAAAGGCTTGACCATGTTCCTCAGTTCAGTCCAAAGGGGTATTGCCCCACCCACAGCAGAATACAAGGGTTTGTCAATTTCAGCAAACACAGACATCCAAAGACCACAATACCCAACAGTTCCCAGGAACTCCCTAATTTGTTTCTCAGTGGTTGGAGCTGGGGTTTGAATTATGGCTGCTGTGTGGGCCTAGGGCAACAGTCCTTTTCCTTTTTTTTAGTTCTTATTCCAAGATCGTAACCTGGAGCAAGCAAATCTGGACTTACTTTATAGTAATTCAGCAGCTCCACTAAGCTAGGGTTTCCAAAGGGCCTCAGCTGGCTCTCAAATAGTCCTCATTTTTAGCTTCCAATATTAAATCATCCACATATTGGAGCAGAATTGCCTCAGGGTACTTACTTCAGAAGACTTAAGTCTTGGTTGAATACTTCATTGAAGATGGTGGGGGAGTTTTTGAACCTCGAGGCGGTCTGGTCCAGGTGAGTTGTTCCAATATCCTTAGTTCGGGTCTGGCCCATTCAAATGCAAAGATGAGCTGAGGGAATTTTGACAAAGGGATGGAAAAGAATGTGTCCTTTAAGTTCAATACAGTGCAAGCTTTATGTTCTAGTGGTAACAGACTGAGCAAGGTGTAGGGATTTTTAACAATCAGGTGAGTGGCTTTTACCCTTCGTTCATTTCCCTCAAATCTTGTACTGGTCAATAGTCTTGAGTTCCAGGTTTTGGGATAGGCAACAAGGGGGCATTCTAGACTGACTGGCAAGGAGTCAGTATGTTTGCTTCAAGCAGAGACCTGATGTGAACACTGATCCCTTCCCTGGCTTCCAAACCAATGGGTATTGCTTGATTCAAATGGGCAAAACCAATGATGCTAATTTCACTATGGCAGGTGGCACATGTCTGGCCAGGCCAGGAGGATTGCCCACTGCCTAAACTGTAGAAATTTCCTGAATCAAGAACTTTGTCAATTTCCCATCCAGGGAAAGGGTTAAATTTTGGTGGATCAGCTGTCCCTCACTTCTCATGCAGGTTATAGTTAAAGCCTTATCAGGGCCTCCCAGCTGCAACCCAGCAGTGTCTCCTGAGAATGATATTGTTGCCTGGAACTTGTTCAAGAGGTCCCACCCCTGTAAAGGCTAGGGACATTCAGAAATAACAATAAAAGACAGAGTCACAGATTCTTGTCCTAAGTTAACAGTCTGGTAAGTGGTCAATTTATAGTCTTTAGTATCCCCTTGTTGCTCTGTATTTCCATTATTTGGTTGGTAAGGGGTTTTGAGAAGCTCCTGTGTTTACCAGAAAATTTATAGTTTTGACCTAGATGGTGAAGGTTACCAGAGGATTATGGGGTCCTAGTTTGAAGGAGCCTTAGCCTCACTGATCCTCCATAGCCAGGACTGGCTTGGGTGTGGGGTAGCCTTCCTGTTTCTGTTGTGGGCATTCATTCTTCCAACAAGTCATTCTTTTGTAGTAGGTGTATTGGTCTTTGAAGCTATTCCCAGGAGTGCTTCAGTTACCTTCGTGGGAATCGTTCCCTCTGTGCTAATGAAGAGGGTATGGAGAATCTGCCGACAGTTGTCCCACGTCGGGAGGGGATTGAAAAAGACAGAACCAATTGGAGAAATTAAGGAACCAGGGTTAGTACTAAAAGGGGAGTTCTGGTTCTTCCAGTTGTAGAGATCTGTAGTGGGGAAAGGGACACACAGGTGTCAATTGTAGGGAAGCCGCCATAAGGAAGCCAGGATGGAAGGAGATGCTGTTCCAGAGTCAGGATCAGGGTCACTGGGGACCCCCCCCCCCGCCAGCAGGTGTGAGGAGGGGAAATGACGGGAATGTAGGACAGAGTTAGGGGCAAAGAAGACAGGGGAGGAAGGGAAGAACTAAAAGAGAAGACTTGAGGAGCTAGGGAAGAACTAGGAGGCAGGATGGGGGTTGGAGCAGATGGGGACAAAGTGAGGCCATGGTGGTGGGGACTGAGGTGGAAATTGAGGTGAAGAGGAGAGTAGGGATAAACATGGCTATACACATGGAGGAAGAATTCCTCCTCATGAGAGTCCTGCAGAATGGGTTTCAGAGGATGCCCTGGGTCTCTGCTGCAGGCCTTCGAAGGACCCACTACTGACAATCAAGGCCCATAACCACCTTGCCAATTGCAGAGGATACAAACTTTCATTCAGAGGGACAGGTTGGAGGTTGCTTCTGCCCAGGGTAACATGTATCCATTCTGATCTGTGTGGCTGGGCTTGTTGACTGAGAATGTGGGCCATTCAACCCAGAATGTGGGCCATTCAGTCTCACAGAATGTTTGAAGGTGACTCTTGGTGACTATGGTGTGTGTGAGGGGAGTGAATTTTGTCAAAATTTTTTAGAACATGGACTATTGGGCTCTTAGGCTTGCTAATTTTCTTCTCATACTGTCCATCCATTCAGTCTCCCCAAGTCCAAGATAAACCAGTTAACACAGAAAGTTCAAGAGATGATAAAGTAATAATGAAACCAAAGATAAGATGTATAACGACAAGACAACCAAGACACAAAACAAGACCAGAAACTTCAGATAAGTGATGCTACATCTTGCTCTTGCCCTGGACAGGAGAGTACTGGATCTTATCAGACTCCTCATCTTAAATTGGGATCCCAACAGAACCAGATGTTACAGGAAATTGCTATGACTTTACCAGGGGAGACCGCAGTAGACCCTTGCTGCTTTTCTCAGCATGGCAGTCCATTCTGATCATCTGTGAAACGAAAAGCATGCCTCCGAGCCTCAAAACATCTCAAGGTGTGACCCTCCTGAGGTAGTACTTCAGCCCCAAAGTTCTGGAGTGAAGGTCCAGCTTTAGAATTTGGGTGGGTGACGGTCTGATCTCGCTGGGGCCTCCAAAATGTTAATCCTACCAGATGAGAATAAGACCACTACAATTTTGGGCCAAAACTGAAACAATATTTGGAGGCAGAAGTAGGTGGATTTCTGTGAGTTCAAGGCAAGCCTGGTCTACAATGTGAGTTTCAGAACAACCAGGGCTACACAGAGAATCTCTGTCTTGACAAACAAACAAATAATAAAATCAACACTTTTGAGAAAGAAAGGAAGAAAAGAAGGAAGGAAGGAAGGAAAGAAGGAAAGAAAGAAGGAAGAAAGACACCAAGAGAACTATGGCCTGTGAGGGAGGTGTAAGGGTGTATAAAAAAGAGATGGTCACCACGTGCTGACTCCACAAAATTTCAGCTGATCTTGCCCCTATGGCATAACTGATGTGGTTGTCAGGAATCTAGCAAGGAAATGTCAGGATCTAGGGTGGGAAACTGGCTTGTCATTTCTAAGCAAATAAGAGTGCAATGCAGTCTGCTAGATTTGTGACATCTATGTTGACATCTTTGGGAATTAAATGACTAATTTTTGACAAGGAAGTTGGGATAGGGACAGATCACTCCCTCAGCTCCCAGGAAGGCAGTAAAAGACAATTGTGACATTTGGGAATCTGGCATCCTGCAGGGTATACTCATGTCTCACATCCCAGAGACACACCTATTCCAGCTAAAGCCGTTTTGTCATTCCATGGGTGTACCACATCACCACCTATTCTCCAGTCTGGCAGTCTTGCCCTATTGAAGGTTACATGCCTAGTGAGTGCAAGATAAAGGAACAAGTTTGAACATTTAGACTCGGCCTTGGTGTGGCTGCGAAGGATTCTGGACTGTGTTATTCACAGTCTTTCCTGTTTCATGGCCTCTTCATTGTTTTTTGTCAAGAAGACAAAACTGCAAGTCACTTGCAGGAAGACTATGGGCAGGTTTGGATGGTGAGGCACGAATGTGAACACATTTTCTATTTATCAAATTACTGCCTTTAAAGGCTCAGTTTAATTGAAATCATCCATCTCTCCATTCCTGGAGATGCCTGCTCCTAGCTATGCCCAGCACAGACCTGAGGGAGGAATTTATATCTGCTAACTTCATTTTCTTGTCCCATGGTGACTGCTCAGTCAGAAAAGAGGACTCACAGAGTGACCTCATTAGACTCTTACTCTTCTCCAAAGCAAGGACTGTGGTAGAGGCTTGACTGGCCACCAGCTGGGGACATTTTCTAATCTGGTTTTGGCTCAGCTGATGATGTCTCTAAGTTTGTCCTTGCCCTGATGGGACGTACGTGTGCAGTGAGTGCTCCAAGAAGCTGAAAAGTTGAAGCCGAGTGGTCTCTTGTCTGCTCAAAATCCCTTCCTAGTCCCCGTACACAATTATACTGGGATCCAAGGCAAGTGGGCCATCACACCCATTCTAATAAATCAAACACAGACCAGGTGTGCCAGCGCCCGCCTTTAATCTTCACACTCAGGAGGGAGAAGCAGGCTGATCTCTATGAGTTCAAGGCCAGCCTGGTCTGCATATCAAATTCCAGGCCAGTCAGAGATAGACAGTGAGATCCTGTCCCAGAATTAATAAACAAACAAACAAATAACTAAATAGGTAACTGGGTAAGCTTCCAATATTCATATCTGAATCTTAATATTTTGTGTGATTCTTTGGGGTTGGGTTTCAACTTTCTTCATCACTGAGGACCCTCAGATGGGAACAGCTCTACTCAGTGTAGCATCTCCTTCTGCATGACTGGGAAGCCTGGACAGCGACGCAGATCCAAGTCACACTCTTTTTGTCCTTTACCCCGAGCTGCCGCAGGAACTGTTCCCCTCCCCGACTTGTTAACAGCCAGCCTGCTGAGCTAGGGTATCATCTGTCTTCTTCCCAGCCTTCTCTGCCCTGAAACTCTATGGAGCCAGAAATGACTTGCCCCGTTCAGTGATGGAAGACTCCTCCACCCTAGATACCGTTGAGTTACTATTGCTCCGATGAAACATCATGACCAAAAGCAAGCTGGGGAGGAAAGGATTTATTTGACTTACACTTTCACATTGTAGTTCATCATTGAAGGAAGCCAGGTCAGGAACTCAAATAAGGTAGGAACCTGGAGGCAGGACCTGATGCAGAGGCCACAGAGAAGTGATACTTACTGACTTGCTCGGCCTGGTTATTAGCACCCAGGACCCCCAGCCCAAGGACGGGACCAGCCTCAGTGGCTGGGCCCTCCCACATCAATCACTAATTAAGAAAATGCCTTACAGTTGGATATTGTGGAGGTGTTTTCTACCTTGAGGTCCCCTCCTTTCAGACCACTCTAGTTGTGTCAAGTTGACATACAATCAGTCACTGCACCAGTTTTCCTGGGATGTGGGATGCTGCCTCCCACCTCCACCCTCTCCCTCTCTTCTTCACCCATCCCTGCCACGAAGACTGGAAAATGGAAGCATAGCTTATGACAGGCCAGTTCCCAAACACCCAGAAGTCCTCGGGATGGCTGCACTGGCAGGGGCAGTTAGACTCTCTCTAGAATGTAGAGTTCTCAGTACCTAATTGTTTTAGGTGTGGGCCCTTTTTCTAGTTCTGTGGCCACAGGAATAAATTAACTCAATACTTTATTATAGTAAAATTAATATGCAGTCATCTTTCTGTGCCTGTGGAATCAGCATCCTAAAATTCAATCAAATATAGATTGAAATTTGGGGGGAATGGTTTTTTTAAGATATACAGTGTACAGTATACAGTGTTCTGCCTGTGTGCATATCTGCACCCCAGAAGAGGGCACCAAATCTTATTATAGATGGATGTGAGCCACCATGTGGTTGCTGGGAACTGAACTCAGGACCTCTGGAAGAGCAGTCAGTGTTTTTAACCGCTGAGCCATCTCTCCAGCCCTGGAGGTGTTACATGCTTGCTGATCCACTCTCTGCTACATAGGTAAGCCTGTGAAGGGTGTGTCTACACTGAACACTACATGTGAACAAACCTTCTGTGTGTGCTTTTTCCTTCACAGTGCAGCGCAACTACTATTTCCATGGCCCTGGTATTGGTAGGTGTTGTGTATGAGTGGTTAAGGGATGGCTTAAAATGTATTGTGGGAGGGAGTATACAGTTCTGTGCACAAAGTTTCTACGCAGACACAAACCACTGCACATATTGGATGTGAGCATCTTGGTGTCTTGGTGTTGGTGGCAGTCTTGGAACACCTGCAGCTACTGAGGGGGTAACTCTCAGCATGAGTTAACATACAACATTAAAAAAAAAACATTATTTAGGTGTGGGAACTCTCAGTACTCAGGAAGCAGAGGCAGGAGAATCTCTGTGAGTTCAAGGCCAGCCTGGTCTAATGATTTCCAGGCCAAACAAGGCTACATTGTGTTTATTGATTGGTTGTGTTTATGTGCGTGAGCATACACACACATACCACAGCAATTGTGTGGAAGTCAGAGGACAACTTATAGAATTTAGTTCTCTGCTGGGTGGTGGTGGCACACGCCTTTAATCCAAGCACTTAGGAGGCAGAGGCAGGCGGATCTCTGTGAGTTCGAGGACAGCCTGGTCTACAAGAGCTAGTTTCAGGACAGGTCCCAAAGCTACAGAGAAACCCTGTCTCGAAAAACAAACAAACAAATAAACAAAGAATTTAGTTCTCCACTCCCATCATGTGGTCCTAGGGTTGAAACTCAGGTATTAGACTTGGTGGCAAACACCTTTATCCTCTGAGCCATCTCACCAGCCCACATTACTTTAAAATGTCAAATAAAATTAGCTTTGTGCACTACAAAGCCCTCGTGAGTCTTTCATCTTAACCAGTATGGGGCTGTTGGACTAGAAAGCACAGGCTCAGCGGGAGGCTCTCCCATACATCCTCCCTCAAACCACCAAGCGAAGCAAATAAATGTCCACCCACCTCCTGGCGCTGCCTCTCACCACCATTCCCTCACCAATGACCAGCGCTGTCTCCAGGTCTCTCCCTGGGTCCCGAACACCTGCCACTAAGCTGTTGTCTCCATCAAACACCCCTATGACTGCCATCAACATCTGGTCTGATTTGGGGCCCCACACAGTCTCATGCATATCGCTTGCAGGTCCCTCACCGTGGTCCCTAAAGTTATCTCCCTCTCTGTTTAGCATTCCAGGTCAGATAGACATACAGAGGTCCCGCCTTACTCTCTGCCTGATCTGGGGATTGGGAGGGTGATGGTGACCCCCAGCTGCTGCAAGACATCAGGACACTGAGGTTCACAGTGAAAGGCTACAGACAGACTTCACCAGGAAACGGAGGTGGGGAAAATTACTGCTGAGCACTTCATCCTCACTACAGCTGCTAATGGATCCTGGCCCTTGAAGGACAGCTCTAGACCAGACCTCCACCTCGGGGGAATCCCTAGGCCCTGGTGGTACTGGAACACAGGGTAACACCCATGTGCACTAAAGTGGTTGAGCCGGGTGATCTTAGATTTGCCCTCAAAACGGGAGCTGGGCACAGGAACTGGTCCTTCCAGGAGTCAGAGCTGCCAAAGAGGGCCCAAGGCACGCCCTGTGCTATTCCTTTGCAAGTCAGAAATTGGGGGGAGGGGTTTGCAAGTAGAGATTTGTGGGGTTTTTTTTTTTTTGAAGATTAAAGAGATTGGAACCCATCTGCACAATGAAGGGAGGAAGCCGGTGTTGACAGAGAGACCCTGGATGGGGTTCTAGAGAAAGGTAGTTTTGTATCCAATGGGAACAGACCGGGTATGAGAAAGATTACGCCAGGTGGGAAGAGGGACAGACATCATCAAAGGAGTCCAGAAGGATGGCACCCGCCGGGACTAGGCCTTTGTAAGCCAGTTCACTGCAGATCTTGTAAGTTCACACACTGAAGCTCTGTTTTGTGTGTGGTGAGTTTGTCCTTTGAGTGTGCCTGTAGCGTGTAGCGGCCAGACTGGGGGGCAGAGGGAATGTTCTGTGTTATTGGGTGTTTATTACATGCTAGAAACCATGCTAAGCATTTTTCCCTGAGAAAACTCACTTTATAGACTCCAGAACCAATGACTCAGAGGCCATTATAACACCATTTCACAGCTGGGAACACAGAGGCTCACAGAGGCTGTATGACTCATTTCTGGTTACAGGTTAGCTACTCAGTGAGTGTCAGGACTGTGCTTCTCCTGAGATCGTAGACTCTAGACTAACAAAGGGACAGAAACTGATAGGATTAAGTCCCTGGGGAAATGCTAGCTGTCAAACCACTTCCTCGGAGGCAGGGAACTGTGTCTGCAAGTTGTTGTGGGAAGTTGTCAAGGAGCTTTCTGGACTCTCAGCATCAGTGGGTGTGAGCAGGGAAGTCAGAGGGGGCTGTGAAAGGACTTGAGGTTGGGTGAGAGTGGGGACACAGAGCAAAGCTTAGGTTCATAAAACATCCATAGCCTCGAGGTCATCAGCTTCCTGGGTCCCATCAAGAACCCAGGACACTGGGCTAGTCCAGTGTCAGATATTCACAATAAAAATTGTATGTCGCCAGGAAAGCACACAGCATGGGGTCTCCAAGGCCGATGCAGGAGTAGAGCAGTGGGCACTCAGGGACAGCTGCGACGGGCCGAAGGCATGGGACAAACAAGCGAGAAAGGCTGGGGTCTGCTCAGTCGCTGCTGGAGCAAAGGTCATCTCCTCCCTCACATCCCAAAGCAGATAGAGGTCTCGTGTGCTTCAAGTTTGTCTGCTTGGAAAATCGTCCCAGTTAGGGTCACTGTTCCCGTGACGAAACACCATGACCAAAACAACTTGGGGACAAAAGGGTCTGTTTGGTTTACACTTCCACATCACAGTTCATCATCACTAAAGGAAGACAGGACAGAAACTCAGATAGGGCAGGAGCCCTAGGCAGGAGCTGACGCAAAGACCACGGAGGGGTGCTGCGTACTGACTTAACATGGTTTGCTCAGCCTGCGTTCTTATAGAATGCAGAACCACCAGCCCAGAGGCTGGGCTCCCCCAGCAACCACAATCACTTATAAAGAAAATATCCTAACCAAAAAAAGATATCTATATCTATATCTATATCTATATCTATATATATATATGGAGAGAGAGAGAGAGAGAGAATACTCTACCAGCTTGTCTGATTTTATGGAGGTGTTTTCTTTTTTTAAAAATGTATTTATTTATTAAAAATTTCCACCTCTTTCCCACCTCCCTTTTCCCTCCCCCTCCCCACCTCCCCCTCCCTCTCTAGTCTTAAGAGCAGTCAGGGTTCCCTGCCCTGTGGGAAGTCCAAGGTCCTTCCCCCTCCATACAGGTCTATAAAGGTGAGCATCCAAACAAATCAGGCTCCCACAAAGTCAGTCCATGCAGTAGCATAAAACCCAGTGCCATTGTCCTTGGCTTCTCAGTCAACCTTCATTGCCAGCCACGTTCAGAGAGTCCATTTTGATCATATGCTCCATCACTCCCAGTCCAGCTGGCCTTGGTGAGCTCCCATTAGATCAGTTCCACCATCTCAGTGGGTGGAGGTGTTTTCTTAATCGAAGCTCCCTTTTCTCTGCTGACTCTCGCTTCATTGGGTTGGCATAAAGCTAGCCAGTAAAGACGTGCATAAGGAAATCATCAGACTTGGCGGAACAAGCTACATATTCAGAGCTAGGCGCGCTGACATTTGCAGAGGCCCCCAGACATTTGGTTCTTATTTTCTCTCACATAGCTCAGCAACAATAGGGGCCAGGGAGTAGGGGGTGACTCAGCCAGAGGCATCCAGAACAGCACAAGGGTGGGAGGAAGATGTAGGGCAGTGGTTCTTAACCTGTGAGTCCCAATTCCTTTGGGGGTGAATGACCCTTTCACAGGGGATGACTAAGACCATCAGAAAACACAGATATTTACTTTATGACTTATAAAAATAGCAAAATTACAGTTTTGAAGCAGCAGTGGAAATAATGTTATCATTGGGGTCACCACAACATGAGGAATTGTATTAAAGGCTCACAGCAGTAGGAAGGGTGAGAACCACAAATGCAGGGTGTTGGAGAGTGTGGTTAAGTTTAGGAGCTGCTCTCACCCACTTGTGGTAGCAAGTGTCCTCCTGCAGCCCAGCTACACCCCTAGCCTGACTCTGTCTGGTTTAAAACCCATTCATTCCTGCAAGGAGCCACACTGAATCGTGTAGAGCATTTTACGCTGCAGAGTTTCTAGCGTTCAGAAACAGTCTCCCCACCACTTCTGAGAGGCCCGCACCACCCCCACCACTCACGGCATCTTCAGCCTGGCTACAGTGGGAACAGTCTGTGCGCGAATTCTATGCTCTCCTCCCACCGAATCAGGGGTGGGGCCCTGCCTCAAACAGGGTCAGGGAGAACCCTTTGCTAGGGACCTTGGAACTGGAATGAAGACATTCCAAAACCTGTCTTTCTACCCTCACGAACATAGATCCAATGCACAAAACATGAAAACACAGGATTCACTGGTAGCCATTTTCTGCTGATGGAAAGGAATGGGAAGAGGAACAGTGAGGGTGGAAGGGAGACAACAAAGTAAGAGCGCACAGAGGACAGATGAGAGTGGTGAATTCCAGGTCAGACCTCTTGACTGTCCCTGAGGCCCTGTTGCCCTCCTCGGCCTTACACTCTTCTAGTAGAGCCTCCATTTTGCTCAGATTCTCTCTAGTGAGCTCTTGTTACTTATGAAGGATGAGTCCTAATTAACCCAACTGCCCCTGTCTCTAGAGGACAACACTCTGGTTCTGCATCCCTCTGTTACGGATCTGGGGTCTCCTGTTACCCTCCCTCCCTCCCCCCTCCCTTCCTTCCTCCCTCCATCCCTCCTTCCCTTCCTCCCTCCTTCCCTCCCTCCACTCTTCCTTCCCTCCGTCCCTCCTTCCCTTCCTCCCTCCTTCCCTCCCTCCACTCTTCCTTCCCTCCGTCCACCCCCTTCCCTTTCTTTCTTCTCTTTCTTTCTTTCTTCGTTACCAAAGCGAAGTTCTGTGTAAGTATCTTCAGGTCTTCCCAATTTTACAGCTTATAACCAGGCATATGTTTCTAAATGATGAGAAATAGAACAGATCCATTTTCGACACATTAGAGAGGTTCTTCCTTTTGCTGTTTTGTTTTAAAACCTTGACATTTGCTTCACAGTGTTCAAGTTCCAACGAGCCAGGCATGATGGACACATAGATAATCCCAGCACTAAAGAGGTGGAAGAAAGAGAATCAGGAGTTCATGGCCGACCTTAACTATATGGCAAGTTCAAGGCCAACCTCGGCTACATGAGACCCTGTCTCAAAAACAAAACAAGTTCCTAATGAGACGATAGTTCTCATTTTTCTGGGGCTCGTCATCCATTGCCTTTTACTTCCCGTAGAGTTTTCTACCCCTCAGCCTCTATGATGGTGCTAACCAGCTATATGTGAGGAACTGGATGCACAGCCATAAGACTATAATCCCTGCCAGGTATATTAAAGAGATGGCACTCTTCCCGCCCACTTCCTTCCCAAGCAGGAAGAGACTGGACACTATCTGAGGCAAGCGAGAGAAGGTTGGCGGTGCCTCTGCCATTGCTCTCGTCTCCTCTCCTGCCCCCATCTTCCTTCTCATCCTCCCCCTTGCTCCCAGTTGAACCCAGGCTTCCTGCATGCTAGGCAGGCTCTACCACAGAGCTACCCTGGCCCACTAAACTCCATCATGTGGGTTGGCTCCAGTCAATTGATTGTCCTGTTTGTCTAGTTATGATGAGAAAGATTTTGCCTCAGGCCAAGGGCAGAAGGCAGTCACACCCTTTGCCAAAATATCACATGAACAGTCTCTAGCCCTGTTGTAAGGAAGCTGCTTGTTCGTCCCGGCTGCCAAGAACCGAAACAATCACACAGAAACTGTATTATTTGCAGTACTGTTTGACCAATAGCTTAAGCATATTTCTGGCTAACTCATATCCTAAACTAACCCATCTCTATTAATCTGTGTATCACCATGGCTTACCGGGTAAAGTTCTGTCTATTTCAGGTGGGGGCTACATGGCTTCTTTTTGACTCTGTCCTTCTTTCTCTCAGCATTCAGTTTAGTTTTCTTCGTCTATCTCTGCTCTACTCTGCTATAGGTAAAAAAGCAGTCTTTTATTAACCAATGGTATTCACAGGGTACAGAGGGGAATCCCACATTATAGCCCAATTGCTAATATTGTTCCCCTCTGAAGTCTCTTGACCTGAGTCTCCACAATCTGCAAAGCTCTTAGCACCACTGTCTTCCAAAACTCTGCTTAGATAGTCCATTAAATTCCCTTACAGTGTCCAACCACTTTTCTAGTCCAAAGTCCCAAGATCTTCCATATTCCTCCCCTCAAAAAAAAGTCACTGTCAGACCTGTCCCAGCAATAACCCATTTCAGGTACCAACTTCTATCTTACTTACTTTTCTATTGCTATGTCAAAATGCCACAACCAAGCTAACTTTTTTGTTTGTTTTTGTGGACCAGGTTTCTCTGTGTAGCCCTAGCCGTCCTGTGACTCATTCTGTAGACCAAACTGTCCTGGAACCTAGAGATCCGTCTACCTCTGCCTTCTGAGTATCGGAATTAAAGGTGTGCACCACCATGCCCATCAGACCAAGGTGACTTACACCTAAAGCATTAGCTGGATTTCAGGTTTCATAGGTTAGTCCATGATGGTGGAGAGACGCAGGGCAGCAGGAACAGATGAGAGCTCACATCTTGATCTATAAGTAGAAGTCAGAGAGAACCCTGGGAATTGTCCTAGTCTTTTGAAACCTCAAAGCCCAGCCTCCATGATGCACCTGCTAATCCTTCTCAGATAGTTCCACCAACTGGAGACTGTGTTCAAACATGTGAGCCTATGGGTTGCTGGGAGGAGAGCATGTACCTGGCCATGGAGAGACCACACTGCCAAGTGCCTTATTATAAAAACGGGGCAGCCTTGTTTTAATCACAAGGTTGAAGAAGCAGGGAATGGGACAGCCTGGCTCAGCTTAGACAAGCGAGATTCAGCAGCTAGTGTCCATCTTCCTGCCCCAAACCCAATGGGAGTCCCAGGGCACTAAACTGTCTTGTGTGCTTGCCTGCCACAAACATTCAGTTTGGGGACCTGGGTTTTTCCCATTAGTTCAAAGGACCCTGAAGAGCAAGGGCCATGTCCTCTTGGAGATTTTGTTGTTTGGATCCCAGCACCCATTATACCCAGACCCCTCTCAGAGATGGCTTTACCCCCATCAGACTGGTGGAGGTCATCACTAGGTAGGAGCACCCCATCATCTCTTTGCCCAGACTATCAGTCCTTGGAGAGGACTCTGAGTTCGAGGCCAGCCTGGTCTACAGAGCTAGTTCAAGGACAGTCAGGGCTGTACAAAGAAACCTTGTCTTGAAAAACCAATATTAAAGAGAGAGAGAGAGAGAGAGAGAGAGAGAGAGAGATTTAAACAGCCTAAAACTCTGGCGACCTTTTCCCCTTGCATAAATCTGCTTTACCAGCTCTGATCTCCTAAATATTGGCTGTCAGGGAACAAGCAGTCCAGATCTTAATCGGGCGATAATAGCCACCTTTCAGATTTTACATCGAACCACCCATTCCCCTTTGCAGTCAGACAACTGAGTGGGGGTGACTCCCCGAGTGCAGAGATGCCCTTCTGGGGCCTCAGTGTGGCTCAGCCTCCTGGCCACACTGTTAGTTCAGGGACTGTCAGGCAACCTACATAGAGCCATGAAGCCTGAGGGAGAAGTCAACCCTGGAGGAGGCAGAGAGAAAAGACAGAAAAACACCAGTTCTGTGGGCCTTTCTGGGGCAGCTTGGCTTCAACCACAAGGTTGGAGAGGCAGAGAATGGGAAAGCCTGGCTCAGCTTAGACAAGCGAGATTCAGCAGCTAGTGTCCATCTTCCTGACCTCAGCCAAGTTTGGTTGTGTGAGAGAACTGCCCATCTGATGAACCGTCCATCATGTGCCGTCCCTCCAATGCTTGAGGGGGGCAGAGAGAGAAGTGCACATTCTATGAACTGTCCATCAAATGCCTTCCCTCCGAAGCTTGAGTTCCAGTGGCCAGCTGTGCTGCAGAAATCAGCTGAGGACAAAGCTTTCTGTTGCTTGGATTGGGTCCTACTTCTCACTGGTGCCTATGTGGGCTGAGTCTTGTCCCTGACGTTTTTCTCAGGTGTCTGCTTTTGAACCTGTCTCTTCTCCTTCCTGCACCAATGCCCCTCTCTTATTCCAAATAGCATAAAGATGCTTTAGGACCACTCCGTGTCAAGCTTACATTAAAATAAGCGGATGCTATGTTTTAGGTCTGAAATGTTCCTCCAAGGTCCACGTCTTGAAGACTTGGTCCCCAGCTTCATGCCTTTAGAGGTAGCAGAACTCTGATGAGCTAAGAACACATAGAGAGAAATTGAGCCGCTGGGGAAAAGCCTTTGAGGGTATCCTGAGACCCAGCCCCTTACCGTCTCTCTGGCCATCATCAGATAAACAGGAAACCCCGCATGCACTCCTGCTGTGGTGCATTGCTGTAGGCTGGGAAGAACAGAGCCGCATGATGGGGGCGGGGGGAGTTGAAGCATCTGAACCATGACTGAGCACAAATCTGTCTCAAAAAACAAAACAAAACAAAACAAAAACAAATACAAACAATCAAACAAATAGCTGGGGCTTCTAGACAGGGAAAAGACCTGGGTATAGCTTTTTTAAATGTTTCTATCTTTTTTTAAAATTAACATGTACAGGCGTTTACCTGCATATGTATCTGTGCACACATGCATGCCTAGTACCTGGGAGCCAGAAGAGGGTGACAGGTATGGAGCTGTACATAGAAAACAATGAAAGGTGACAGGATGAGGTCATTGGTAGAGCTAGTCGGGAACTGCAGATCAAGAAACGTAACAGGACCAAACTAGAAGACTTCTCGTAAGCATGGACTTCCGGCCGTCCCTAAGACCCAGTAAATACAGCAAAAGGGTCCTTTCCTTTCTTCTCATCAAGAAGGCAAGTCCAGTTCTCTCCTGTTTTGATGTTAGGCTGGGCTGCAACTGACTTTGGCAAATAAAATGCTTTGGAAACAAGTTTGCCAGAAGAGAAAGGCCCTACCAGCCCCCAGAGCTGTTCTACACACAGGAGGGAAGTCACCTCAGATACACCTGTGGCAGCCTGTCCCTGGGTGGGAAGGCCAGCTGACACTTCACAGAGCCCTACCCACATTGCAAACCCATGAGAAAATTATTCAGTTCTTCTCTGTTTTAAACTATTTTGAGGGAGTTTAATTAGGTAACCAAAACTAGCATATACCACAAATCCCTGAAATAAACAAAAAATGTTAAACATCTTATAAAAAAAATGACAAACTGAAACATGAACAGGATATCATTTCAGAATATACACAGAACAAAATGTAACTCCTGAAATTGAAAATATGATAGAAGAAATTAAAGTTGATAGAGAATTAGAAGAGGTGATTAAGACAACATACTAGAGAGTAGCAAGATCCAACATGATGGAAGTGGGAGAGAAAATAAGTGGAAAACGGAGAGTCAGTTCAGAAGAAATGCCTGTCATTGGTGGTCACAGAGGGACATTATACAAAACATCTGTCTTTGGTGCTCACAGAGGGACATTACACAAAACATCTGTCTTCGGTGCTTACAGAGGGGGCACTACACGAAAGGATAAAGATGGGAGGGAAATGATGAATGAAATCATGGAAGACATCTTCTAAACATCTTCTAAACAAGTTTCCATAAGAAGGAACCCACTGAGAGCACTGCCCTGAATAAACACAGCCATAGCAGGTCACACGGAAGCTTTGGGTAAAGACACAATCCTCATAGCTCCAAAAAGGATGCCAGGTCATCTGATAAGAACGAGGAACTCAGATGACCCGAGACTCGTTTGAAGCAACCTTTTGAAGCAGACCACTGTTTTCAAAATCCTGAGCAAAGTTATTTCTGAACTGATGACAAGCATATAGGTGGACATGGGTGTTTCCATGCACACAGCACTTACCTTCTCGTTCTTCCTTTTGCTCTTGAGAGGTGTGTTTATAGACAAGAAGAGCAAGCAAGGCAAGGGCTCTAGCACAGTAGAGAGGAGAGAGGAGCATGAGAGGTTGGTGGTAGAGAAGGAGTCCAGCTGAGCAGCAAGTAAAGTTACAAGTGGTGAGTGTATACTGCCCAGTGTGGGGCTGAGAACCAACTGTGGTTCTTTGAAAGAACAGCAAGTGCTCTTAACTGCTGAGCCACCTCTCCAGTCCCTGGTTTATGT
This sequence comes from Myodes glareolus, assembly GCF_982192425.1. Lineage (NCBI taxonomy): Eukaryota > Metazoa > Chordata > Mammalia > Rodentia > Cricetidae > Myodes > Myodes glareolus. The sequence goes on from NC_142034.1 coordinate 55,037,600, forward strand.
TTTAAACCTGATGCTTTAGTGTTACAGGAGGGTAGAGACAAAGGTGTGTGTGTGTGTGTGTGTGTGTGTGTGTGTGTGTGTGTGTGTGTGTAGCAACTTCCTCCAAGTTAAAACTTGGAGCTTCCTAGAAGGAAGCTCATTAAAACTCAGAAAATTTTTCCACGTGTGGTTTAGGCATACACCTTTATCCCCCAGCTCCAGCAAGGCAAAGGCAAATCTCTGCGATTTTGAGGACACCCCGGTCTTCATAGTGAGTTTTCTCCAGAATAGTAAGGGCTTTGTAGAGAGACCCTGTCTCATAAAACCAAACCAAAAGAAACAAATCCTCAGGAAAGTCTAAGTAAGGGAGGCTAGAAAAAAACTCGGGAGTAAACAACTTCACAAGTCTCAGGAAGTTCCTGAAACTTATCAGAAGTACAAAGCCACTCCCTCTCCAGAGTTATACTAGCAATGAGGACAGCTGAGGAGAGGAGGCTCTCTAACCTGTAAGTTGTACACAGAGTTCCAGCTCTTATGAATCATTATCCATTCTAGGGTGGGCTTTTAGGAAGATTTTGAATCACCGTGTTCCTATAAGTAGCTCCTCTCCATATATATGTGTGTGTGTGTTTGTGTGTGTGTGTGTGTGTGTGTGTGTGTGTGTGTGTGTAATTATTTCACTTGCTGATATCATTACTTCAGTCTGTAATCAGTTCCCTATCTAGGGTGAATAGATATGTGTGTCACATCTCTGCAAGAAATGACTCACACAGCACAGCTGGCATCTAAATGGGGACACAACAGAACCAAAGATGAGTGAGAAAAATGATTGCACAGTCCAGGTTTGAGGAGCAAGGTATGCCACTAAGGCTGAACAGTCTGAGGCTGGAGCATCCACAGAGGGCACTGGTTCAGCTGTCTTCCCCATGTCATGTGTGCAGTGTGCCCTTTTGCTATGGTGGTGTTGCATGGGCCTTGCATTAGAAATACAACTAAAATGAAGATATTTAAAGCAGTTTGTAATGTGGCGGGGGGGATCCCTGGATGGTAGTGTTCTATGTGGTGTGTGTCAGATCCCAAAGAAACCCAGAACAAGTCTCACTCATTTCCTGTGGCTCCTCCCAGTGCTTCTCACTTTGCCCCGTCCCCTACCCCAAACCTCTCCAGCCCAGGGACTGGGTTTCCTTTTCCCAGTTTCTAATTCCTATATAATCCTGTTATTTGACCACACACTCTCTTGGCCTCTTGGTCCTCTGTTCCTCTCTTGGTCTGCTTGTCCTATCTCCCCTCTTCCTCCCCTTTTGCTCCCCGCAACACCCCATAGTTCAGTCTCGACCCTTCCAGATGCATTGGGCTGAACTATTCCTCATATCACAATAAAACCTTCTCCTCAACCATACCTAGGCGTGGTCATGCTCTCCTTCTCATTCAGTGTGGACTAGAATGCCTGCTTGATGAACAGGATTAGTGCAGAGATGACCTAAGAATGGTTAAAGTCCTGGGAGAAGAGCTGTAAGGGATGAGGATAGATGTCTGCCCAGAGGGGCTTTGTGTAAAGGGGAAATTTCAGCGGGAAGGGAGACGTGCCTAGCATCTTCCACATTAGCCTTTGATTTGGAGGAGAAATTGGATCGAGAAGTGGATGAGGTGGAGGTGCTGGGGGACTGAAAGGAAAAGAGTCCAAGTTAGGTCTTTGCTGGGAAGCTCCTGCTAGAAGCTGAGAGTTTGGAACCCAAGTGAGAAGTTGGATATGGAGGAAAAAGGAAGTGAGATAAAAGCGCTAAAAGATAACCCTCTCATGCCTGACCTGTAACACAGAGGGAAGGAAAATCCATGGCTCAGCAGATGGGACCTTAATAATGCCCTGGTACAGGATGCCCAGGTACAAGATGCCCTGGTACAGGATGCCCAGGTACAAGATGCCCTGGTACAGGATGCCCAGGTACAAGGTGCCCTGGTACAGGATGCCCAGGTACAAGATGGAATGTCCTATCTTTGAATCGCTTTGTTGGAAAGGACTTTTAAACAAGAAATGAAGGAAGCTCTCTCAGCCTGTCCTGTGCAGCTGTAGGGCATGGGAGGACATGGACTCAGTCTGAGTGTTGTGGAAACAGAAATTACCTGTCCTTACTTGAGACACAGGCTGCATAACTTGAGGCAGTCTGAGGGAAATCGGTCTCTGATGGACTGGGTCATTAGGACACCTGGTCATCGCTAGCTGGGTCCTTAATATCAGGGACTAGAGGACAGCGGAGGAAGGACGGGTATCACTGAGGGAAGTGGGCATGCAGGAAGCAATGTCTGGTTTCCAGGTTGCCAGGCCTGATAGACTGTTCCTGGAGAGTTAGAAAAGGCAAGGGCTGTGAGATGGCTCAGCGGTCCAGAACTGTGTGGGAAGGGTGCAGTAAAAAAAGCTGTCTAAACAGCCACTCCACTGGGGGGCGGGTATTGTGAAAAAGAGAAACCACACAGAGGCATCTGGCGAGTCCAGAGCAGAGAGAAAGAAGCAGACTAGGCATGGCCAGACCTGGGGACAAGGGAGAGAACAGTAGGGGTAGCAGGAGACTGAGCACAGCAGGGCAGCTGGGGGTAGGGGTTCCGAGGAGAGAGGAGGGGAGCTCTTATGGGGGCTTTGAAAATCCACGGGTACCCAAGAGGAAAGACTGAGGGGGTCGGGAGGCTAGCACAGACTTTGATATGTTGACAGACCCCACAGGTATATGTCAAAGTCAATGAGAGCCAAATGTTCCTTCTGCTAGAAGTAGGGGAAGGGAATTCTTTTAGGGGATGGAAACCTGTTTTACAAGTCCCCCCCCCCCCTCCCCGGGGAACATTGGTTCTTACCTACCCTCCAGAAATCCTGTAGTACATCTCAAGCTCCTTTCTGGGTGTAACGACCGCCTGAATTGACCTAACAAGAATACTGGGTGCCTTTGCAGCTGCCTCCAGTTTGGTTCCCAGCACCCATGTCAGACAGGTCACAACACCTCTCCAGCTCTAGGGTGTCCAGGGCTCTCTTCCAGCCTCCCGGGACTCCCTCACTCCTGTGCACACAGTCACACAGACAAACATTTACACACAAATAAAATTTTACAAACAAATTGTTTGAAGAAAAACGTCCATTCTGTAAGGTCCTCGAGACCTCTATGGAGCTTTGACGGCTTGTTGAGCCTTTTGGTGTCACATGATCTCTATAAGGTAGGAGAGCCATTGGTGGATCCAAGAGACTTATACAAATATGTAAGTCGGGTCTGTATAGTGATGGTGATACAATTTAGAGGAGATGAAAGAAAAACAAGAGAGAAAGGGGTCAGTCCAGGGTCACCCAGAGGCAACTTATGACAAGACGTGTCAACATGAAATTAAGGAAAAAAAGCTGACCGAAATCCAAATGCTATGCTAGTGAGTGTCCAGAAGGCTTCGAAGCCTGTGAGGAACAGAGCAGAGAAGGCCATAAACATGAAAAGTCTAAGCTTGTCCAGGGCATAGGCAGCCACATTCCCAGGGTTGGGCAACCGTGCCCCCAGGGAGTGGGCAGCCATGACCCCTGAGTAAGCTGTGTTCATTTTCCTCCTGCAGGAAATAGGCTGGTGGTGGAGATTGTTCACCTAGCCTGGGGCTATCACAGCAGAGAGGTGTAGTTGAGAAAGAGGCATGGGAGTGGCCGCAGCTACCGAGTTTGCCATCCACTGAGCTTGTTCCTGAAGCAATGACAGGGACAGCAGCCTTCAGTTTGTAAGCCCAGAGGATCAACTCAAATGGGAGGCACAAACTGGCCCTGTTCCCCCTTGACCGTAGGTTTGGTCAGCTGTTCAAACCATCCCTAGTAAATCTGTCAGGAGTGGAGAGATGCGGAGTAGCCCCATGGAAATATACGAAGATGAGGAAGCTTGCTGGTTCAGGGAGAAACAGCTGTAGAGTATGGAGAGCTAGCTGAGGTGATGCCCCGCATCCACGCCAGTCTACCCAGCATTGCTCACTGCTCACCTTTAGCATCCCCTCGGTTGTGACATCTGAGATCACTGACACTTGGCTTGGAAGGAACAGTTTTGAACCTACCGACATCTGCGGAAATGTTTCATTAAATGAGTGTTTTCAGTTTTTTCGAGACAGGGTTTCTCTATAGTTTTGGAGCCTGTTCTGGAACTCACTTTGTAGACCAGGCTGGCCTCAAGAGAGAGATCCTCCTGTCTCTGTTGGGATTAAAGGCAGGTGCCACCTCTACCCAGCAAACTGAGTGTTTTAATGCTATTCTCTGGATGTCTTAGAAAAAGACAAGCAGTTTTAAAAACTTAAACTTTTTCAAAAGGTATCCTGGAGAGATGGTACAAACACCCCTCAAAGTGCTAAGGTTTATCTCAATACCTGGAGTGGGCTACCTCCCTATGAGTTGTTGGCCAGTAAGAACCCTGAGGTCCCACAAAATATTAAATAAAGTAAAAATGATTTGGGCACTGTTGCTGACTACATGCCAGAAGATGAAAACAAGACCCCATTGCTGAAGATGCTAGTTCAGGAAAGAACAGAGAGCAGCCTCGACAGGGACAGATGGTCCTCTGATCAGAGCAACTGAAGGACTCCAGTCTCCCCTGGGATGAAGACTGTGTTCAGGCGCAGGGGCTTGGACTTCCTAGGGCAGAAGAGGGGGCTCTGGGAGGAAGGTTTATGTGTGGATGTTCTCCACAGTTTCCTGAATGATGCCAGCAAACGTTCTTACTGTGTTGGCTTTCCTGTCCGGCAGGTGTGCTTATCGGTACACTAAATCAGGGGGCTCTCAGCTCTCTGAGGTTTCTTGTTTTAGGGTGTTAACAAAGGCATTGCATGCTTTGGTTGCTGGACACAGAGAAATATAGTCGGGACTTGGCTGGGAGCTCCTACTGTACTGACAGGCTGTCGTAATGCTGGAAGGTGCTCTGTAGGCACCAACAGTCCTGATCAGCTATGGGTTTTAGACGTTCATCCCTAGGAGGATACTGAGTGTGAAGGTGCGTACGGGCTTCCTTTTTATTCTAGTCAGACCAGCATCCTGTTCCATTCTATCCAGGAAACCTTGGTAGTCATGGTAAAGGAGCCGGGTACCAGTCTGATGAGGACACAGTATCTGTTGGAGTTCTTTAGGACTGTAGTATGTGCGCAAGGAGTTAACCCCGAGGAGCATGCCCACCAGGTGTCCTTGTGGGGCATTAAGTACTCTGCAGTGGTTGTGAGGGATAAGGCGAATTGCAAAGAAAAGCCTTGGCAGTGGGAACTTTACCTATGCAAAGCCCCTGTCCTGTCACTTGTTCCAGGGTTAGAGAGAGTGGTGACTGCCAGCGACATTCATCAGACTTAGCCACTTCTTGCATAAGACCCTGGACAGCAATTCCCTCATGATAAGGGGGAGCTGCATCATAACAGAGCCAACAAGAGTTGGTTAGGGTCGGTCCTGAGGAGTTTAGAACCATGTAAGTCTTAGTCAGAAGCTCCCGGAAGGGAAGCTGATCTGGTGCCGAAGGCTTGGTAACAGCTAAAGCATCTGGGGCTGGTGTTTTAGGTGGAAGTGTGGTTACAGTCAGTTGTTGGGGCACTGGTCTCTTTGTGGGTGGGGGAGTAGGATTTGGGTGCAGTGCTTTATTAGGACCTATTATTGCTGGTTTTATTGGCTCTATCTTAAGCCAAATTACAAGGGTGGATGGGACATGTCCCCCGTATCTATGGTATATTACACTCCAGCATAGGCCTGATGACCACTATGTGTCCCATCTTCCCTGATCAGTGAAAGTAAATTTTATCTGGTCTAAGTCACCTGTCCTGCAGGGCTTGTCAGGCTGAGGAAGAGGTGGGCTGTACCAGATTGGTCTTACATATTTAAAAGTGTCTAAGTCTGATCTACTTACACACTATTTCTATTCCCCATCATTATAGGTGACACAGTCCCAACTTTTGCAGAAAGAGGATTCCAGGCCTCCGCACTAATTCAGATGTGACCTGAGCATACGTAAAAACCATACTTCCTGGCCTCCTTCTGGCCTGTTGCTCTATAGACATGGTTCAGGTCACGAAAGCAGAGATATAGGCCAGGCCACCAGGTGTTCAATGGGGCCACACGGGTAGTCTGGTACAGAGTTTTGTATAATTCTCCATCCATGAGGACTCAAGTCAGTTTAAAGGGTCTGTGGGGGTTAACTTTAGCAGGAGCAGAGGGAACCAGCATCAGCATCAACAGGATCAGGAATGACGCTTGAGCCGGACCTCTAGGGGTTGGTGGGGTGTTTGGATGCCTAGCACAAAATAGAGCTGGTTTTGTCCCTTCAGATATAAACAAACTTCACAGATTCTGAAAACCGAAGCTCGAAGACTCCCCAGGCTCCTCCCAAGGATATAAAAACAGAAAGGACTGCGAGGAAGGAGACTCTAGTATGTTGAGGTGCCTGCGAGTCATGCAGCGGGAGCCCAGGGTTCCAATTCTCATGAACTGTCACCCACACTGGGGTGGGCTTGGGTACTGCAGCTGCCTTTAAATCTGAGATCCTGTATGTAACCCCTCACCCATACTCCTTTAAGTTACCCCAATTTGGTTCATAAAATCAGATATGGTGGTATTGCTGCTTTGATCTGTTGTGAGTTCCTCATCTGCAGTGAGTAGACATTTGTTCGTATCTCCCCAGAACTCATGTCACACAACATGAGTGTGTGTGCATATGTTTGTACATGTGTGCATGCATATGTGTGTGCATACATGCATGTGTGTGTGGTGTTATTCCTAATTATTCTGTAATCATATCAGTCTGGCTTCTACCCACCACACTACAACACTGTTCTGGGCCAGGTCACGTTCTAGGTGTGGTTTCACAGAAATAGATTGATTTATGCCAAGCGTACCAGTGATCTCAGCACTTTGGAGGAGGAAGCCGAAAGGTCAGGAGTTCATGGTTAGTCTAAGGCATAGGAGACCCTGTCTAACACTCTATACCCCAAACAAGGATTTATCCACCCATTCATTCTTATAAGGTAATATCACAAGCTCTGAGGTCTTCTGGAAAATTCAACAATTATTTCTCCACTTTCCTCTTGCCCAGTCTCCTAGCAACAAGCGACCTGATTGTCCATTCCCTTCTTGGAGCTCACCTCTTCATTTTAACAGTCTGAGTCTTAAATTCCCCAGACACTGGAGAGTTGCAAATCTGAGTGCTCCTGGAGGGTGATGGGGCCTTGAAAGGAGGGGCCTAGATGGGTTTCGGTTGTTAAGGGAGTACCCTTGAAGGATCTTAGCAAATTCTAGACACTTCCTTGACTGTTTTGACTCCCTGGTCATGAGGTGAGCATTTTTCTTCTAGCATGTACACCTATCAAGATGGCCCCAAAGCAGTAGGGACTAGGATCTCCCAAAACCACGAGCCAACATAAAGTACCTCACTTGTTAGAATAATGAAAAAGTTGATGCAACACACACTGAATAATCTCTGTTGTTTCCACCTCTTTTTGAAAAACTTCTGAACCTTAGGGCACCTAAGAGCCCACATCCCTGCCCTTTTCCAACTCTATCCTTTGTTAGCCCGTGGCTCAGACATCCCTGTGCCGGTGACTTCCAGGTACACACCCTTCAGTGATCACTATCCCTGGATGCTTAATGGGCACCTAAACATTGTTTCCAGATCAGAACCCCCAAATCTGTTAGTTCCCTAAAAACAAACAAACAAACAAAACAAAACAAAACAAAACAAAACCCCTCTGTCTACAGCTTCTTTTTGACACTTCTCACTCATTAAACCTCTGCCTTACTCTTCTCCAGTGACCTCGGGGCACAGCCAATTTCCCCAGCGGGAAACCATCCTCCCTAGATGGTTTTTAAAACACCCGTTTTAAAAAGACACAATATTTTTAATTTGTTGTTGAGATTTTCACATACGCATACAACATATTTTGCTCATATCCACCCCTATCTCCCCTCTCCAACTCTCCCTGAATTCCCCCATGCCGCCTCCCAACTTCACATTCTCTTACTTTTTAACAATAACCCGCTGACTCCAATTAGTGCTGCCCACACACGCGTACCCTCGGTTCACCTGTCACCTCCTCTGGGTCTCTGAGGCCTTTTCTCTCCATCCCAATGTGCCAGGCTCTCTTATCAGCAATGTCTGATGGGTTTCCCCAGCGTTCATTATCGTCTAAATTTCTAATGCGTGCTGCATTTGAGTGTTTCTCCCCCTTGTACTTGACTTTAATAAGCATCCAGGCAAAGGATGCTTGAGTCTTGCCTGAATCTGTGTCGGCAGCATCCAACAGTCCTGGCACAGTGATGGCTCTCAAAAGAAGGAATGCATGTAGCCGAAGAAGAGTTATAGGGACAGGGGGAGTGGGTCCCGCACATACATTCAAACCTAAGCCGGCTCATAAATAAATTCAATAGCTGTACTCCACAACCCACTTCCATCTCGAGCTTGCCCTGGGGACCCGAGTCACTCCCCTGTACCAAGTGACACTCATTGTCACTCCAGATTTCAGCCTCTCAACGCAGCTCCTCCCTGCCCTAATTCTGGTGGTGCTGTTGCTGGTTGGCAATGAAACCAAAAAGGAATTCAGCGGCAGCAAACACGTTTCCCCTTAACCTGGCATGGTGGGCGGGGCATGCCTGAGGTAGAGTCACCCAGCCTGGTAGTCGTTCACCTTGCAGTGGAGAGTCTGACTGGTTAGGAGTATGACTAAATTCAGGGTGAGAGTATCCACCGGAGAGGCCTTTGGGGCTGGCACCTGGGACAAGGTGTCTGTCAGCATCGTGGGAACCCAGGGAGAGAGCCCTTTAGTGCCTTTGGACCATCTGGGCAAGGAGTTCACTGCCGGAGCTGTGAGTGTTTGGGGGAGCGGGCAGTGGCGATGGTGAAGGAGGGGGCCGGAGGGACCACCCTCGGCACACTAAACAGCCCTTCCTAGGAAGAGGACTTCGAGGTGACGCTCCCCCAGGATGTCGGCGCTGTGCTGATGCTGCGCGTACACAAGGCACCCCCGAAGCTGCCTCTCCCGCTTGGGTCCCTCCGACCTGACGCCTGGTTCTGCCGCTGGTTCCAGCTAGAGTGGCTTCCCGGGGCTGCACTCCGCTTCCCGTGCTATCAGTGGCTGGAAGGCGAGGGGGACCTGGTGCTGCGAGAGGGAGCAGGTGAGGAGGCCAAAGAACTGACTGGGGCTGCTGCAGGGGCAAAGCAGTATGGAGGAGGCTAAGGTTGGGACTGGAGAGGCGAACTGGTGTGAACACCAGGAAGGGGCAGAGGGGGGAAGGGGGAGGGGAACTACCCAGGTGGCAGCAGCCTGCTGCTGAGAAACGCACCCGGGGTGAGGGGACCAGTGGGTGGGCGATAATAGAAGCGGGAACGTTTGGAGCCAGAGGTCAGGTGAGTATCATTTCAATCCACGTCCCCACCCACAGCCAAGGTCTCCCAGGAAGACCACCACCCTGCGCTCCAGCACCAGCGTCAAGAGGAGCTGAAGGCCAGGAAGGAGATGTACAGGTGAGGAGGGAGCTAGCCATTCTTACAGGAGGACTCACTTAGGGGATGGGAAGTCGCCAGAACAAGGACTAATAACATTGAGCCTACACCCCAGGCCCAGCAGCGTTAGCAACAGTGGGTACCTGCGACTTGCAGACCCTCTGACTCTAAACTTGTGGTTGAGCCGGGAAACTCTTACCAAGCCTTTCGGGTGACTCTGGCACCCACTCAACCTTGAAAACTACCACTCTATTAGCCGTGCCCTGTGGCTTACTCCTTGTCCACCTTCCTTTGAGGCTGTTGTTTTGTTTCTCTCTTTCTCTAGTATGTTGGGTGCTTGCATTCTCTCATAAACACAGGCGGAACTCCAGGCATCTCCTGGGGAACTCGGAACACGTCCCTAGAAATGAGACACCGCCCAGATGGGGGTGCTTTCTCTATTGTCTGCTCAGTGCTAAGAGTTAGAGGGGAGAAGAGCTTCCTAAATGCTGTGCTCCGAGAAGGTGGGAATTGCAAAGGAATGAGGGGCTCCTAAGAAGGAAAGTTCGCAACTGTACTCGGGTGGACATTCTCAAAAGAGCTTGGTGCTCCTAATCTTGGCTACTTTCCAAGTCCTGGGCTGCTTGCTTTTGCCCCAGGTCTCTGGAGACCAAGCAAGCACGGGCTCATTTGTGTCCTGGTGAGTCTACGTTTGTCATGAAAGCCATGACAGTAAATCTCACAGCGACACCCAGGCGGAGGAGGGCAGATATTGAAATCTACTTCATCCTTGATGATGCAGAGTTAGGGAAATCATTTAATCTCTTTGATCTTTATTTTCTTTTTATTTGGGTTGTTAGGAAAACAAATGAGAATCAGTTAAGAACACAGCTAATAAAACCTGGGAGTGTAATTCTGTATTCGGTTTGTCCTTCAGCAAAGCATTTATTATAAAAAGAAAAACTAGGGCTGGGGGTACAGCTCAGTTGGTAGAGCGCTTGCCTAAACAAGAAACCTCGAATTTGATCACCAACACCACAGAAAGCAGATATGGTGACATTTGTAAGATGGAGCAGGAGCATCAGAAGTTCAAGGTCACCCCTAGCTGTATTGTGAACACAAGGCTTGGTGTATATGAGACCCTGCCACCCTTCCCGAAAACAAAAACAAAACAAAAAGCCACTCGGCACAAAAACTCTAAACTCTGAGTAAAAGTGTGCGGTTGGTATTATTCCTGAGTCTGGTCTCTCTGTCTGAATCCTTAATATTATAAATAAAGTGAAGTTTCAACCCCCAGCATTACCTCGCCTGGGTGCCAGCTAGAGAAGGCAGGCTCTCAGCCGACCTCATACCTACTGAGACCCCAGATGAATCAAGTACAGGATTGTTTGAGACAGAGTTTGGCCACCATCTGGTGGCAGTATATTTTAACTGCAAACTGTCCTTTGATGTCAGAAGCTCAATCTAAAAGCTTTTTCATTATTAAACTGTTTGGTTTTGATAGTGGATTAAGCCCACATGCTTTGTGTTCTAAGTAAGTACACATTCATGATTTATATTCCCAGCCCTTTTAATCTTTTTATTTTTATTTATTTTTTAAAAGATTATGCCTGGTAGTGGTGGTACATGCCTTTAATCCCAGCACTTGGGAGGCAGAGGCAGGCAGATCACTGAGTTCGAGGCCAGCCTGGTCTGTAGAGTGAGTTCCGTGACATCCAAGGCTACACAGAGAAACCCTGTCTCAAACCCCCCTGCCGAATTGTAATTACATTTTTCTTACAAGTGTATGTCTATGTGTGCACAATATACGATATTTATATGGAGATCAAAAGGTGACTTGCAGAGATTGGCTCTCTCCTGCCATGTGGGACCTAGAGATTGACCCCAGGTTGCTAGATTGACAGGAAACAGCAATTTTTTAATAATATCTATTTTTATTTTTTTTATTGGGGATTGAACCTAGGGCTTTGTGCATGCTAGGCAAGCGCTCTGCTGCTGAAGGGTGTCCCCAGCCCTGTGAAAACTTCTATATGTAGAGAAAGGGCCTCCCTACATTGGCTTCAATTCCCACAAGCTATTTTCTGAACAATCCCAAAAGCTTGTTCAGCTTGTTGGGACAGAATGTTATTATTCCACCGAAAGGTCTCTGGTTGTGGTTTGCATGCCTTAAAGACCTTAGGCCAGAGCGGAGTAAACCAATAGCTCCCCAAGCTGTGGAAGCTGAGCTGGAGAGCCTCTATATGGGATGTCTGCCAAAGCAACTGACTCCTTGGGGCTAACCCAGCTCAGGACCTCATCCCTTCCCAAGCTGCATCTCCGTTAGGCTTCGGGTACTTCAAACAGATTACAAGCAGATTACAAGTCAGCAGAACTCGGGGTACTTGCTGAAGTATGAACAGGGAAAATAGCCACCTATCAGGCCATGAACTGAGGTGATTCCCTCCCATTTCCGGATGCTTTCTCCTCCTCTCTCCTCAGCTCTCCCTCCATCCTTGTCTCTCTCCCTCCTTCCCCTGCTTTCCTGATTCCCAGCTCCCAGCATTCACATCCTATAATCCAGATACTTAAGACATCTCTCCATCCATTTGGCTCAACTCCAACCTCAAATTCCTTAAAGGGGACTCTAATTGGCTCAGAAGTCTCCTGTGGGGACATGTGGCTTACCTAAAGCCCAGTGAACATGGGGGAAGGGTCTTAGGAAGGTCCCTGTCAGCAGAATGAGGCTAGCTGTGCCCCCCACCCCGGGACAGGACTCTTCTGTTTCCATCCAAGGGCTCCCCACAATGCCTTTGGCTGATCAACTGCCTGTCACCTACTCCAGCTGGAAGACTTACGCTGAAGGCTGGCCTCGCTGCCTCGACCACGCGACTGTGAAAGACTTGGACCTCAACATCAAGTACTCCGCGGTCAAGAGTGCCAGATTCTACTTTAAAGTTCATTCTGCGTGAGGATGCCACAGTGTTCATTGTCCCCACCTCTATATCCTCTCTTCTATTCAGTTCCCTTCCTCAGAATAGATACAGTTCACTCAGCCCTGCTCAAGGCATAGCCTTGCGGGCACTGACCACATCAGGCAGACAGGGGAGGGTCTCCCGGAGCCCTGTGCCTTCTCACACTTCACATGTCCCATCAGGTTTACAGAGATGAAAATCAAAGGGTTCGTGGACCGCACAGGACTCTGGAGGAGTCTGAGGGAGATGAGAAGGATGTTTAACTTCCACAAGACTCCTGCGGCAGGTGAGGCCCTGGGCCAGGATCTGGACCTCTTTCTGGGACACCAATTCCCATCACTACCAGGAGGCTCATAATGAACGACCACTTCACCTCGTGACTTTAGACAATCTCCTTGTCCTTCCTACTAGACCTTAACATTCCCCCAGAGACAAAAGAAGTGGTAGGCAGAGGGGACCTGACTTAATCCAACAGCTGTCCAGATAACTGTGTCTATGGACACAGGACTCACGGCGAAGTCAGGCTGCAGTTACTAATAAGACTTAAACCACATCATTAGTGTTCCTTGGAAGATTTACTTATTGGCTTCAGAAATGGGTAAAGGAGGAACCCACCCTAGCTTTCAGGGTGCCCTAGAAAGCTCTCATGGGGGTTAGGTGGGTATTAACTCTGAGGGTGAGGCGTAGGGCGGAGAGTGCTCCAGGGCCGGAGGACAGAGAGATGAAGGCCCTGAAGATGGAAGAATAGGACACCCATAAGAGGAAGAAGTGGCTGAGTCCCGTGTGGACTGAGCAAGGGAAGGAAAGTCAGGGAGAAGAAGTTGTGCCCATGCTTCTGTGGACTGCGGCGGGCTGGATGCTCTCCTAGGCACAACGCGAGGCTAGCGACTGGCGGGAGCTGGGGAACAGCGTGACTGGATGTGCACCCCTGGGTGGGTTGGCAGCCTGAGGACAAGCACAGAGATTGGCCATGGGGCTCCAGCTGAGGTCAGCAGGGGGTGGTGGCTTCATCATCACACACGGATGTGGCTGCGTAGCAGTGAAGTGGACAGAAGGACCAAGAGACACCAAGGATGGAGAGTTCATAGGACTTAGCAGGAAGAAAAGAAGGTTGCTTCCTACGGAGTTTCTGGGCTCTGCTATGGACAGTCAAATAGATATACCATGCCATTCCTTGGGATGCCAGGAAGTGGGTGGAGGCTGAGCTGGAGGAAGAACCCACACTTGGGGTGCATTTGAACCTAGTGAGTCACCCGGGATGGGATCGGGGAGGTGACATGATGACGGGCTGAGACTAAGATTTGATCTTTAGTGAACAGGCAGTAACCGAAGCCAAGGGATCAGGAGGCCACTGCAAGGAAGGAAGAGGTCCCCAGGATGGACAAGAGGGATTTCATCATTCAAGGAAGGAGAAAACCCGTGTGAGCTGTGGTGACTAGTCCCCATGTCCCCCACCCTCCTGCAGAGTATGTGTTCGCGCACTGGCAGGAAGACGCCTTCTTTGCCTCCCAGTTCCTAAATGGCCTCAACCCGGTCCTGATCCGCCGCTGTCACAGCCTCCCAAAGAACTTTCCAGTCACTGATGAAATGGTGGCCCCAGTGCTGGGCCCTGGGACCAGTCTGCAGGCTGAACTGGAGGTGGGCATAGACTGCAAGCTCTGCCAACCTACACGAGTTCCTTCGCTCTCATCCCCCTATTAGAGACAGAGGGGACAACTATGTGTTACCTGACAAGAACAGCCTCCCTCAGAATACACTCCCCTGGCAATCGTGGCTCCTCTTCTTTCTGCCTGCCCCCTCCTTTAGAAAGCCGGGTACAGTCATGGCTCCCCTTTCTCCTGCAGAAGGGCTCCCTGTTCTTGGTGGATCATGGCATCCTTTCTGGAGTCCAAACCAATGTCGTCAACGGAAAGCCTCAGTTCTCTGCAGCCCCAATGACCCTGCTATACCAGCGCTCAGGGTCTGGGCCTCTGCTCCCGCTCGCCATCCAGGTCTGTAAGAAGGCAGGAAATGGGGGGTGGGGAGGGTCCCACTGAGTGATTGACAGACACTAACACTGCCTTCCTCCCCGCTGGCCCTACCCACCAGCTCAAACAGACCCCCGGACCTGACAACCCCATCTTCCTGCCCAGCGATGACAAGTGGGACTGGCTACTGGCCAAGACTTGGGTGCGCAACGCCGAGTTTTCTGTCCACGAGGCCCTCACGCATCTGCTGCATGCGCACCTGCTGCCTGAAGTCTTTGCCCTGGCCACGCTGCGGCAGCTGCCCCACTGCCACCCTCTCTTCAAGGTCAGTGGCTCAACAAGTCGGCCCACACCAGGCGTGATGCGCATGCCTTTAATCCTAGCACTTAGAGAGCTGAGGCAGGAGGATCTCTATGAGTTTGGGACCTGCCTGGTCGATATAGCAGAATGTCAGGACAGCCAAGACTACTACATGGAGAGATCCTATTACAAAACAAGGTGGCTCCATCCATAGCCCAGCCTGCAACCAAGTCTGTGGAGCCCTGGGCTTTCTCCTGTACCCTGCAGTGTCTCTTCCTCGTGGTTTTTCCTCAGGTGGTCTTACCCTTCCAGGCTTGGATGCAGGACTCCCACTCTGACTGAAAAACACAGAGTAGGGTCTACAGCCGGGGCCTAGGAGGATATCTAAGCTGAAATCAGAAAGTGTAAGCAGCCACGGACCAGGAAGCCCTGACCTTCTCGGAGATGTCTTAACTTGATGAAAGAAACAAATGTATCCTGTGAAGGCTCCACAGGCCCTGCTCTATGCTCTTCAGTCGGACTGCAGCTCCCAGCACCTGGTTCCCAGACATAGGCGAAGGGGGACAACTCCACATTGCCAGGCCCCAGCCCTGCCCCAGGGATAGGAAATCCCAGGAAGTTTCCAAGGTCCTCATTGGACAAAAAGATCTGATGTTCAGAGGGACAAAAAGGCCTGTCTGAGGACAGAGGACAAGATGCTGTGGGACCTTGCGCCCATATCTGGGCGGGGAGTACCGTCACAAACGACAGCTCCTGGCCTTGCTTGGTCTTTCTGTGCTACTCACAGGGTGGGTGCATTTGTGGGGGTAGGTCTGGGCTTCCCCAACTTTGCCGTCTCCTGCCCCTTGCAGCTGCTGATTCCCCACATTCGGTACACACTACACATCAACACGCTTGCCCGCAAGCTGCTCATTGCCCCTGGGCAGGTGGTGGACAGGGTAAGCAACGCCTTTGGCGGGAGGAAATTCTTCAGTTGGAAGAATCTGGAGTTCTGGGGTGGGAGTGTCTCTGCTTGCCCCTGCTTTTGAAGCAAGGTTCTGATACGCAGGAGTTCTTTCCCTTAGTCCACAGGCCTCGGCATTGGAGGATTCTCCGAGCTGATAAAAAGAAACATGGAGCAGTTGAACTATTCTGTCCTATGCTTCCCTGAAGATATCCGAGCCCGAGACGTGGAGGACATCCCGGGCTACTATTACCGGGATGATGGGATGCAGATCTGGGGGGCGGTAAAGAGGTGAGGGAACCATCCCCAGGAAGCCACAGGGGCAGGGGAGGCAGGTAGACTAGGCGGGAGATGGGATCCCCTGGAGAGGTTTACCGTGAGAAGGGCTGGCATGCATGACACTGGACAAGGAAGCTTCTCGGCGTGGGTCGAGTTTGGAGCCAGTGACTGAATCCAGCTGCACCTTGCAGCTTTGTCTCTGAGATAGTCAGCATCTACTATCCCAGTGATGTGTCTGTGCGAGAGGACGAAGAGCTGCAGGCCTGGGTGCGGGAGATCTTCTCTGAGGGCTTCCTCAGCCGAGAAAGCTCAGGTACTGGGACCTCAACCCTTGGGCCCAGCCCCACCCTCTGGCCTCTCTGTGAGGTCCTAAGATCCCCAGCAGCCCCCACCCCAGCCCAGCTTTCCCACAGGTATGCCCTCCTTGTTGGATACCCAAGAAGCCCTGGTCCAGTATGTCACGATGGTGATATTCACCTGTTCAGCCAAGCACACAGCTGTCAGTGCAGGCCAGGTAAGGGAAGGTCCGGGCGAAAGGCATGGCCATGGAAGGGCCAGAGTCTTGTTCTCATTTTGTCCTCTCTGCCTTCAGTTTGACTCCTGTGTTTGGATGCCCAACCTGCCACCTACCATGCAGCTACCGCCACCTACTTCCAAAGGCCAGGCTCGGCCTGAGAGTTTCATAGCCACTCTCCCGCCAGTCAATGCCACATGTGACGTCATCATTGCCCTCTGGATGCTAAGCAAGGATCCCGGAGACGGAGTAAGTGTGGAGGTAGGGGGCAGGGCAGGTCAGGCTGGATAGGGAGTATGTGTTGTTTACCCTCCCGGGGTAAACATTGAGCCCCCACCACACTTGCACCTCACTAGAAGGGAAGACGACAGGTGACCCTTGGCCATCTCACAGTAAGGGTCAAGTGTCCAAACCAGATGACAAAATCTGAGAGTCACTACACTCTCAGCAGCGACAGTAACATGGCACTAATGTTCCTTTAAATATTCAGATTAAATGGTCAAAGAACTTACAGATCACTGTCATTGGGGAAAATGTTTAGGAAAGGGATAGGGAGAGGCTCAACCAAAGAGCGTGCAAGGTGACTGGGTCGGGGACAAGCTGTGGCTATAGGCAGCTCAGGTGGGTTTCAGCTGCTCAGAAGGTGGGGACCTCAACGGCTCGACCCTGTGATTGGTCCCCAGAGGCCTCTTGGCCACTATCCAGATGAACACTTCACAGAGGATGCCCCACGGCGAAGTATGGCTGCCTTCCAGAGACAGCTGATCCAGATCTCTAAGGGTATTGCGGAGCGGAACCGAGGCCTGGCACTGCCCTATACCTACCTGGACCCTCCTCTCATTGAGAACAGCGTCTCTATCTAAAATCCTGGAGAAGAGGGTTCCATGCCACCTACAGACCCCTTGACCATATCACTCCAAGCGGAGTGTCACCCAGAGAAAAGTGTCTTTCAAAATGTACGGGTCCCCACAGCCAGGCCCCATCTAACTCACCTGTGAACACATCTACACAACTAATAAAACCAAGGCAGACAAGTCTAAACTCCTCAGAAGACAGGACCTCACAGGACAGGGATACTGAAATGTTTGGAGACACCGAGGTTCAGCTCTGATAAAGGGCTTTGTGAGTTTGCTTTGCTTGCGTCCCATTAGCTATGAACTGTCACACAAGCATAGAATCCTGTCCTACTGCCCACAGTCAGTGAGACCTCACAGTCAACACCTCGGACAGGCTTCTCAACAAAACAGGAAGCAGCCCAAACAAAACCTATCAAGAGATCCATTGTCACCTACAGGCTGGCCTTAAAAATGAATAGAACACTGAGAAGGGGTTACCAAGAGGTAGATTGTCACCTACAGGCTCACCTTGAATAGAACACTGAGAAGGGGTTATTGGAGGTCAGGCGCAAAGAGAAGGATGGGCTGAACACAAGGCTCTGTGGTTAAGAGCACTGACTGCTCTTCCAGAGGACCAGGATGGCTCATAACTGTGTGTAATTACAATTCCATGGAATCAAACACCCTTTTCTGGCCACCAGGCATGCAGGCATAATGTCCATATACATAAAAATTAGGTTTGGGGTTTTTGTTCTTAAAAGAGGAGGGAAGACTACCAGGGCCATTTCTAGCCCACCACTTCTCCAAGCCTCCCCCAAAATGAACTGGAAAGCAGGTCCCGTTTCCAGAGAATTAGGAATATGAACAGACCTCTAATGCTTTGCCCTCGAAATTCCATCTTCATTCTGGATTCCCAATATTTCATGCACACTCTCTGGTTCTGGTTGTTTGTTTGTTTGCCTTTTTTGTTGTTTTTTTTTTCTGGCTCAGACTCTGAACATTATAAAGTAACAAATGAGTCACTTTGAAGTCACCTGACTTTCATCTCTTATGTTACAGGCATCAAAGTTTTGGGTCTTCGGTTTCATACAATTTTATGAAACAGTACTCAAAATGTAACATTTACACTTGGGCTGGGTGGTCTAGGGGTTAAGAGCACTTGCTGCTCTTCC
The DNA here is from genome assembly GCF_982192425.1 of Myodes glareolus. Classification (NCBI taxonomy): domain Eukaryota; kingdom Metazoa; phylum Chordata; class Mammalia; order Rodentia; family Cricetidae; genus Myodes; species Myodes glareolus. The sequence goes on from NC_142034.1 coordinate 55,055,981, forward strand.
AGAAAACCCAGGTTCACTTGGTTCAGTTCCCAGCACCCATGTCAGGGGGAACCACCTGTAACTCCAGCTCCAGAGGAGCTGATGCCCTCTTCTGGCCTTGACAGGCATAGTACTCCTGTACACATACATAAATTATATATACATGCATATACATATGTATATATATAAATGTATTATAATATTTATATGTGTACACTATTTACATAAACCCAGTCATTGCATCCAGTAGACCCAGCTTCAGAAAGGGTCGTGTGCTCTACCAGACAGCCTTAAATTATTCCTTCTCCATTGATAACCCTTTGCCAAGAGTTATTTAGAGTTATGCCTCTTTCATACCATTTTAGTTTCTGTCGATAAGCAAGTCCTGGGGGCAGGAGAGATGGCTCCGTGGTTAAGAGGGTGTGCTGCTTCTCCAGAGTTTGGTTCCCAGCATCCACATCAAGTGGCTCACATCTGCCTGCAACCCTAGCACCAAGCATATTCGATCTCTGGCTTCCACGGGCACTTGGACTCACACGAACATACCAGTGTGCAGACACACATCCCTACACGTGCTTATAAAAAGTAAAAATCAAACCTTTAAAAATAAATGAACAATTCCTGATTACTTAAGCCAAGCTGTGGGGAGGGGAGGTGGAGCGGGGAGGAAACTAAGTGGCTTTGAGTGTGAAGCAGTTAAACCCTGCAGTTTCAGGTAAGGATAGAAATTCAGCAAGCAGCTGGGGGCACAAAAGTCGAAGCACACTCTCCTTGGCCTTGCAGTGGGAAGAGGGAAGCTCCTGTTGACTTCTTCCTTTCCTGTATTTGCCTCAGGATTCCAAGTTCTTAAAGGGGGATGTTTTGCCAACCTTGAGTGCCAGAAACCCAAGATGAGGTTGCGCACACTAAGAACTGTGAGATCATCCCAAAATTTCCCAGCCTTGGGTTAGGTTGGGGCCGTGTGACTGAGTCTGGCCAATGGACTATGAGAGGAAGAAATCCAGGTTGCTTCCAAGAGTAGCAGTTTCAAGCTGAGGCACCCCCCTGCTATTTTGGATCCGAGGCTGCTTTGCAGGCATGTTGCGTGAATTCCAACTTTACCTCTGTCACCATAAGCTTGGGAGGCATGGTGGTCAGTACGGCAATAATTTTCAATCCTTCTAGTGAGTTTCTTAAAGGTGGAAACTAGAGCTTATTCGATTTTAGATGTCATAGGCCCAGAAACATTCAACCACTGTTTGATGATGATGATGATGATGATGATGATGATGATGATGATGATGATGATGATAAATAAATAATTGGATGGATAGCTGGTAAAGACGAATAGTCTCAGGGCTGAGGTTCAAAGAGAACACTGAGATTGTCCCTTTGGGTAAGATATTTGTTAGGAGAATTCTTAATGGCTTGGACAGACAGTCACAAGGTGGGGGCTCTGAGGAGAGTTCAAGCCCCATGCCATCAACAGCAAGATGGGGACTTTGATGAAAACACTGTCCCATGGGGCAGAGTGAGGGTCCCTTCTTACAGGCCTCAGGAGGAAGGGAGGGGTTTTATGCAGCCTGGCCGTCTGTGATTCCTGTCCCATGGGGCAGAGTGAGGGTCCCTTCTTACAGGCCTCAGGAGGAAGGGAGGGGTTTTACGCAGCCAGGCTGTCTGTGATTCCTGAGGCAATGGGGTGGGGGGATTTCCAGGTAGGGATGCACAACACTGAGCACAGGAAGCGAGGAGGAGGGACACATCCGGTTGAGGTGTACTCACGAAATGAGAAGGGGGGAAGGGGATGTATCACCACTGCCACCAACAGCCCTCGGATATCCCAGGGAGTCCGGCAACCTGAGTTCTGTAAGTTTCCTTGGAGAAGTGAGACTGAAAGTACTTGCCATTCTCTGGAATCTGGAACCCTGGCTCTTTCCTGACTCATGGACAGGCTCTTACGAGGGGCTTGCCTTTCCTCTGTAGCAGCTGTCAGAAAGAGGCTGCAGGTGGGCGTGGCCACAACCTCCCATACCCTCAAACCTAACCTGGGCACATGGATGAACTTGTGAGCTGGGGCGCTACTGTGCTCCAATTATAAATAAAGAGATTGTTTTGATGTTTGTCTTTTAAGTGTGTGTGTGTGTGTGTGTGTGTGTGTGTGTGTGTGTGTGTGTGCGTGTGTGTGTGCATTTCAAGACACAGTTTCTCTGTGTTGCCCTGGCTATCCTGGAACTCACAGCGATCCACCGTCTCTCTGCCTCCGAGTGCTGGGATTAAAGGTGTGTGCCACCACTACCTTTAACTTATAATAAAATTATATATTTTAATCATGTGTATATGAGTATGTTGTTTGTACACCTAAGTGCAGTGCCCAAAGAAACCAGAAGAGGGCATCAGGTCCTCAGGAGCTGGAGTTACAGTGTTGGCTTGTAGCCACCAGACATAGGTTCTATAGAAGAGAGCAAGTGCCATCACTCTAGCCCCTCAGCATATGTCTTTTGGGGTAAATTATCATCTATGAGAAGGAAAGAATCCAGTGCATCTTGGCTGTAGGAATCCAGGCAGGCAGCGTCCACACAAGCTTGAAGAAGCCACCGATGCCTTCAGTGCAGGCCCTGTGAGGCTGTGGGCCCTGTTATAATAGCAGTGGAGGAATTTTAAAAAACAAAACAAAACAGAAAAGGCTGGCTTTGTCCCAACTGTCTTCAAAAACAACTCATTTTGGAGGACACATAGCTTTGCAATACATTAGTAGGCTCCCACTAGCTTGCTGTGGAGAAGACCTTTGCCATGTGTGCTAGGTAGACTCGAGCTTGGGGCATCAGAGAAGGGGACTGGCAACTGAGAAGATGCTCCCATCAAACTGGCCTGTAGGCAAGTCTGTGTGCATTTTCTTGCTTAGGAACTGATGTGGGAGGGCCCAGTCCACTCCCGGTGGCATCATCCCTAGGCAGATGGTCCTGGATGGTACAAGAAATGCAGTTGAGAGGCTAGAGAGTTGGCTAAGAGGTTAGAAGTACTTTTTGCATTTGAAAATGCCTGGGGTCTGAGTCCTAGCACCCAGGTGGTGGCTCACGCCTTTCTGTAACTCTAGGCCCAGGGGATTCAACATCCTATTCTGACCTCAGCAGGCACGAGTCACACATGTGGTGCACAAACATACATGCAGGGAAGAAACACATACAAATGAATCTTTTGAAGGGCAAGCTGATTTGGGCCTGGAGAATAAGCTTTCTCCCTGGTCTCTTCGTCGGTCCTGGCCTCTGAGTTCCTGCCTGAGCTCCTGTCCTGGCTTCCCTCAGTGAGGGACTGTAATGTGGAAGTGTGAGATGACAACCACTTTCCTTCCTGAGCTGCTTTTTAGTGTTTCATTGTTCACAGCAACAGGAAGCAAATGAGGACGTCATGGTAATTGTTGACTAAACTGTCTTTCAGGGGCCCGTAGCCACTTCAGCTGCTGGTAGTGAAACTTTATTGGGCTCTTTATTTACATCTGCTCAGGGGGTGACTGGAACAGGTGAGACAGGTTAGCATCCCTGCCTTCATACTGTGTGTGTCTTCTTTGTTGTCTTAACCTACACTCAGATTCCAGTCAATGCTGAGTATACACACAATGATCATTTGAGAAATGTTTGCCCAAGGTGAATTCGGGCGAAGCTTGACCTAGCTCTGTCTTATCCCTCTCTTCCCAGGTCAAGGCTGACAAAGCATCCCATCGATCAGCTGCCAAGACAGGAAACAAGAAACCGCAGGAAGGAGCAAAATGAGATGGTACCCAAGTTCCCGGGAGATCAGCACCTAGCTCCAGGAAGTACGAGAATATTCCTCAACTTTATTAGGCTTTTCTCTCACATCATTCCTCACTCCATGGCCATGAGACAATTTCTCTGCAGTTCAGAGTCCGGTTTGTTCTTTAGATTTATTTTTTTCTCTTATTTACACGTATATGCCACAGCTGTGCTTGCTTAGCAGACCAGAGGGGTGCCAGGTCCTCTGGAACTGCAGCTATCGGCAGTGGTGAGCCTCCTGTGTGCTGGGAACTGAACTCAGGTCCTCTGAAGGAATACTATGTGCTCTTAACCACGGAGCCATCTATCTCTCCAGAGTCTGTCTGGAAGAAAAGTTTCCATGTCTCCATTCTTTGGTCATTCAAAAAAGTCTTTCTTTTCTCATTTTTTTCTTAGACATTGATTTCTCCATGGTATAAATTTCTGGACCTGAGTTCAGTCACACTAAATCGCTTATAAACACACACAACACAACACAGATACTCCTTGGGCTCTTGGCCATGGGAGAAAAGAAGGTTGTTACAGCTAACATTTGCCCAAGGAAATGATGAGTTAACTTTTCAAATTAGTGAGCCCACGGGAATAAAGCTATTCTAAAGAGACTGGTGCCCTCCTTTTGACTGTCAGACAATTGAAATAATGGTACCAAAGAAATTTCTGATTCCCCAGGAATCTCACACTGGGAGAAGGAAAGGGCTGGAAACTTGGTGCAGCCAGAAGAGGAACTTGTCTACCAGGAAGAGACTGCACACAGTCTGACAGCTTTATCAGACCACCTTGCAAGAAAGACGGAGCTGAGACAATGAAGGTGAGAAGGACCACTGGACCAGGACTGCGCAGGTATGTTGCTCCTTGCCCTCCGTTTAAACCTGAACCTCGTCAGAACGCCAAAGATGGACTTGGAGCAGCGCTCGCCCCATTCATTCATTCTCTTCCCAACGTGCCACAGTGGAGATGTAAATCACCCCCTCCCTGAGATCATTTACTTCATTGTATAAGACAGGGTCTCTCTATGTAGCCCTGGCTGTCCGACACTTACTGTGTAGACCAGTGTCTGCCCCCAGAGGGCTGGACTTAAAGGCATGCGCATGCACCACCACACCCAACTCTTTCTGGGGCTTTTAAGCAGTACTACAGAACAAACTAGGACATGCTAAGTGTGGGAAATGGGTCAGGGATCTCTCTCTCTCTCTCTCTCTCATACACACACACACACACACACACACACACACACACACACGACCATACACTCCAAAGTATTTCAGCAAGGGCACAAGTGAGCAAGCGCTCCCAGCGGGGTCTCACCAGCCTCTTATCTCTAAGGCAACGGGAATTTTTGTACCCACACTGAATGCCAGGGTATGGCCTGCCTCCTATTCCTACATGGCTGGCTAACTTAACACAGTGATTGATCAAGGGGAACGCAGCTTTCGAGCGCAGCGTGCAGTCTTGAACACATATTTTGGCTTCAGGAAAATGCTGTCTCGGGAGGATTTTCATGGTGGCGTTTTTACTGTTTTCTTTCATTGTGGCGCGACTCTCTTCTTAACTGTTCACAGAAAATCCAGTCTGTTTCTTTCACATTCCCCACACCGAGCAAGCGCTTTTGCAGTTTAGCTCTTCCCTGGCCCAATAGATCTCTCTCCCCGTTTTTAAAAAATATTTCTTTTCTGTTTAATTGGGGACAGGAGACCAGGCCCAACTTTTTGAGACTTCCAGGACTTCAGCTCTCTAGTAATAGTGAACAGAAAAGGAAGACTCATCCACAAGTTTCTCGAATCAGGAAGTCTGCCAAGGGGGGTGGTTGGGTGCAGAAGCCAATCATACGTTCCTTGCCTCCCCAGGAGGCAGTGGGTGCAACACTGAGGAAAAAGGGTCAGGCTGGTGGGCACCATGTGGCCACACCTCCTCTGCTCTGCCCTGCTCCAGGAGAGAGGAGAGTGGGGGCGTGGAGGGGGGGGAGTTCTCACAGTATATGGACGCTTCTGGGTGAGGTATCGAGCCAGAGAGAATCGCTACAGTAGCTTGTCACCCTGACAGACTATGGCAGGCTGCCTGTCCTCTTTTTATCTCAGGCTCCACCGAACAGTTGCCTTGGCCACCGACCTTCAGCTGTGAGCAGGATGTGACACTTTCTGCAAGATGCTGAAAGGAAGCCCTCAGTTTATACGCTGAAGCGCTGAAGCGTGTCAACGCGCTAGGCCTGCAGTTCGGATCAGCGTGTTGCCTGAGAACACCAGCTGCCTCTGGATGGCACAGCAGCTGACAGGAGAACAAGAAATGGCTGAGGGAGGAAAAAGGGATATTTCCCTCATGAGGGGCAACAAAGTGTCATGTAAAACAGTGTGTGGAGGAAGCCTGGCGGCACGACCAGTAAAAGGAATTTACTGACACTTTGAGAGACGAAGAGAATCTGTTAAAGTGAGCAAGAGAGCAAAGGCAAGTTCCCGGGGAAGGGGCGGGGAAGGGGCGGGGGCGAGGGCGGGGGCGGGGCTGTGCCACGGCTGTGCTAAAGATTCTGCGAGGCTGGTTGGTTGATTAGCACTTCAGTGACAGGCAGGAGTTTAGGGGTTAAGAGTACTCCCTGTTACAAGTTCACTTCCAGGATGGGTAGCTCATGACTCTGGTTTCAGAGGATCTGACTCCCTCTTTTGACCTCTATGGAGTCATATCCTTAATTAAAAAAAAAAAAATCTTTTTAAAAATTTAAGAAAGGGAACTGGAGAGATGGCTCAGAGGTTAAGCACACTGACTGCTCTTCCAGAGGTCCTGAGTTCAATTCCCAGCAACCACATGGTGGCTCATAACCATTCGTAATGAGATCTGGTGTCCTCTTCTGGCACGGAGGTGTACATGCAGGGGGAACATTGTATATATAATAAATAAATCTTTAAAAAATTAAGAAAGGAATATTAAGTCTATGTCAGCAACCTTCACAGCAAATGTAGGAATCTTGTTTATCAAACAATGAGAAGCTTCAGCCAGACTCCAGAGTGGCAGGTTCCTTTCCCTGTCCATTCCCCCATAATTTCCCTCTCTCTATCCTGTCCTTAAGACCACTGAAGAACCTTCCCCAAACCCCCAAACTGACAAATTAAGAGGACAACTGCTTGTCGTGTTTGTGTGTGTGTGTGTGTGTGTGTATGTGTGTGTGTGTGTGTTTGCCTGTACCCCTTGTGTGTCTAGTGCTGGTGGAGGCCAGAGGAAGGTATCAGATCCCCTGGAACTGGAGTTACAGATAGTTGTGAACAACCATGTAGGTGGTACTGGGGATCAAACCCCTGACCTAGAGAAGAGCAGCCAGTGCTCTTATCTGCTGAGTCATCTCTCCAGCCCCTGCTTGTCCTTAGGACATCTGTTTTCTAGGGAAATATGGCATTGTTTATCTTTGCTGCTTATTATCAATAAAGACTTCAGACTCTGAAGCTCATGTAAGACAGGTCCTTTAGAAAGTCAAATGGGTTCTATTCAGTAAAACAGACAACATAGTTGTCTAGTGTCCAGCAAGGCAGTGATGATTAGTTGTGTTTGTAAACTCAATAATTTGATTGTTTGTTTTCTGCTTTTCTAGACAGGGTTTCTCGGTGTAGCCCTGGCTGTCCTGGAACTAGCTCTATCGAGGCTGGCCTCGAACTCAGAAATCCTCCTGCCTCTGCCTCCCGAGTGCTGGAATTAAAGGTGGGCTTTCTGATGCCATGCTGGGCTTTCTGATGCCATGCTGGGCTTTCTGATGCCATGCTGGGCTTTCTGATGAATTTCTTATTCCCCCAACGATTTGTTTGAGTCCCCCCACCCCACCCCAACTCCATCCCTGAAACTTTTCTTTTTTTTTTTTAAGGTTTATTTATTTATTATGTATACAGTGTTCTGTCTGCATGTACACCTGCAGGCCAGAAGAGGGCACCAGATCTCATTACAGATGGTTGTGAACCACCATGTGGTTGCTGGGAATTGAACTCAGGACCTCTGGAAGAGCAGTCAGTGCTCTCAACCTCTGAGCCACCTCTCCAGCCCCATACCTGAAACTTTTCATCTTCCTCTGTTGCTACCATATTTTTCAGACAGATTCAGGCTGAAGCTGGAACTCACAGATGGTGGTGCTGAATGGCCCCCGAAATCCCTGGGACCCTCCTGTCTCCACTCACAAGCACACACTGTATCAGGCTTTGGATGTGGGTCTGGGAATAGAAACTCAGGCCCTATACTTATATAGCAAGCACCTTGCCAACTGAGCCAACTCTTCAACTTGCGTTTATTTCTTTGAAAATTATTCTTTAATCAGTTGGAGGGAGGGATCCATGTGCCACCTAGATTGTGATCTAGAACCCTGTCTCTTCGGTATTCTTCTGTCAGCTTCCTTCCTGTCTTTGCGTCCCTCTACACCACCCTACCCTATCCACACACCATTTTCTACCCATGACCCCACACTTGAAAATGCCTGAGGCTTGGGACAGGGACAATAACTGGCAGGGAGTGACTCAGTGTCTGCTACTCCAAGTGGTTTACAGAGACTCCGCCTACCAGGCTGGGGGTTCATAAGATGGCGACAAAGAGAAGGCCCCAATTTGGGTGGCAGGGGAGCCAATCTGAGCCAGCTGGACAGGGATCACAGAGTATCCCTGAAGCAGAAAAGAAAGCCAGTCCTCCTTAGGCCCAGAGAGGCCAAGCCCAGAATGTCAAGGTGGCAGCCAGAAAGAGTTAAGGTTAGCTGAGGGCTTGGGGTTGCACTATAGATAATAGACGTCTCTTCAGATCCCACCCACAATCCCTCATGCCCTGGAGCGAGGGGAGGGTTTGGGAACGGGGCTGGCACAGCACCTTTGAATAGATACACCTCCGCAGGGCACAGAGTCGAAGTTAATTAAGTGCACAGGTTTCTCCAGAACCACCTGCCTTGTCACCCCAAATACTCTCAAGGCACCCACAATGTGAGTTCCATCCAGACCCAACCCTGCCTGGGCTCCTGAGACACTCACCTACACACCTGAACCACCAGCCATGGCCAAGTACCAGGTGGGTATGGCCACCAGCTCCTGCCAGGGCTTGGGTACCCAGGACAAAGGTGTCAGTAAGCCTCATGGGAACTGTAGGAGAGCCCCATCCTTCAGCTGCTGAACAACTGCGGAAAAGACTCAATCTGTGCGAGGAGAATGCAAGAGCCCCTGGGCCTACTTACCACAGCCCACCGTCCACTCTGTCATCTACTGCCCCCAGGAGGAGGACTTAGAGGTGACCCATCACCAGGAAGAACCATGAGGGGCTGTCATGTGTACGTGCACATAGGGCCCCTATCTCCAAGGGACAAGACCCCAAACTATCTCTGGTTCCAGCTGTAACCTCAGCTCTCCTATTAGGCTGCTGCTAGTGGTTTGAGGAAGAGGGGACTTGATGATGGGGAAAGGGGACAGATGAGGGGGGCAGGACCTGGGCCCTGGCTGAGAGGCAAAGCAGGCCAGAATTACCGTGGGTCTGTCTGACCACATAATTGAGGGTATGATGGGGAGCAGAAAGGGAGATACAGACAGGGGTGGGAAGTGATTTGGGGGTTTGGACAAGAGATGTTCAGTGGTTAAGAACACTGACTGCCCTTCCAGAGGAGTGGGGTTGAACTCTCAGCACCCACATGGCTGCTCACAAGTGTCTATAACATCAGTCCCGGGAATCCTCACCTCACAAGGACTCGGGGGACAGAGGGGAGTCGGAGAAGGTAAGGAGTGGATACAGCACCTCTCATTCTGTTCTTCCAAAAGTCATCTGACGGGGCAGCGACCCTGTACTCTGTGCCTACTGTAGCCCACGAGCTAACTAAAGGTGGCTGGAATATCGGTGAACTGTTTGGAATGCTGCAGGTCCCTAGAGTCCTCAGCCCATGCTCAGCCTGCTCAGTTCTCCAGAAATAAACAAACCCTCTTACAGTTGCCCTACAAAGTCAACAGAACCTGAGGTCTGGCCAAGAACAGCACCCCAAATATCCTGGCATACACCAGTTCAAGCTCCAGGTCCTGAAGCATGCCCTACCCAGCCAGACTCAGACCCTTTTCTCCATCTCTGCCCCTGGCTAGGTGAGTTTTCCCTGCAGCTGTTCCATGTCTGTCTGCAGAAATCAAGGAGAGTGACCCTGACTACACTTCCATCTCCTAAGAGGTGGACCAGAAGTCTCATATCCTTTTACTGGCCTGGGTTCTGCTATTGTTTGTACACTAACTGCTGAGGTGTGTGTGTGTGTGTGTGTGTGTATCCGTCCCTGGAGAGGCATGGATAAGATTCAGTGCACCTCTGCCTTCCCCATGTCCCAATGGCAGGTCTGCAATGGCAGGGAGAAAGCTGTGGCAGAGCCATGGGGTCCTTGGCTGCCAGCTGTGGGATGGAGAACTGGACAATCAGAATCAGAACATTCTAGTATCCCAAGATTTGTCTAGAACCACTACCAAGTCCCTTCCCACACCTGAAGAGAACCTCATTTCTGTCTGAAAAAGGCTCATTCTGTGTCCCCCAAGGTTTCTTGCTGGAGTTACTTTTTGGTGGAAAAAGCAGACTAAGGGAGTCTAGAGCATGCCTCATTAAAATGTCCTCCCTCATTGCTTGTCCAGGCATTGCATATTACAGGTTTTCAAAGGTATGGCCCAAACACAGTCTCACGATTCCACTTCTTCATGGTGACAGGTGTCACACACACTTCCTGTGGCACAAACTGTTCAGTGACATCACTGACCGCGCCAGCGCGGGCTGGAACCAAGAATCTCGGCGGAGGTGTCCAGGTAGAATGAATTCACAGAGCATGAGGTTGAGGTGGAATAGCTTTTTTATTGTTCTGCTGGGGCTAGCTTTTATACCATGGCACCAAATGAGGAGGGGGCTGCGAAGGGACTGTAACCTGACCCCAACAGGGATCAAGGAACGGTCACCATGCACTCAAAATTCCAGGAGCAGAGGGAATTTATTATGTTTTCTTTGCAGATAAGCACCTCAAATGGGGGCAGGGATATGTAACTCAGGGCTGCAGTTCCCACAACCACTCAGATGGAAAGGGATTCTGGCAGTCGGGAGCCAGAGAATACTGAGTGTTACAGCTCAGGGAGAAGAGTGTTCTGTCTGTCAGGAGCCAGGGAATACTGTTACAGCTCAGTTAGGAGGAGTGTTCTGGAAGTGGGAGCCAGGGAATACTGAGTGTTACAGCTCAGGTGGAGGAGAGTTCTGGAAGTTGGAAGCCAGAGAATACTGAGGCTAATTAACTTTCCCAAGGTTCCAGAGCTAGATCATGTGCTTAGCCTTGTGGCAGTAGCACCGAGTTAGACTTCTTCGGTTTCTGTCTGATGCTTTCCTGTCCCATCATCCCCGTTCACTCAGATACCTAGCCCAGATAGCCCCATCTTCCTGCCTAGTGACCAGCAGAACACTGGTTCCTCTCCAAGACCCGGGTGCATCACTCAGAGTTGCTGGTGCATGAGATGGTCACACATCTGCTCTGAACACAGTACCATGTAGCAGCTACCCATGTGCCACCCATCTTCACTGTAGGGAGGAGCCCTGTCCCCATGCCCAGAGCTGAAGAAGACTTAGGCATCTCCTGACATCTGGCTCCTGTTCTTGGGGGCTACTTCCCCCTTATTTCTGCTTCACCTTCCACATCGGCCCCCAGGGAAGTTCTGAGACAAGCTGAGGGCTCTCTTGCCTTTACAGGCCATGTCGCTGGGATGGGAGGACGTAGAGCCAGTCGCCAGAAGACAAGTGGCCTCTGCCTGTCCCTCCAGCTGTCTGAACTAGAGGTCCAGGATTTCTCCCACTACCACCACCAAACTGTTTGCTGCATATCTGAGCCCCCATAGATCGGCCCCTGTGGCCTAAGGGCTCTCAACAGCTCACTCTCTGCCACACCTGTTGAACTGTTTAAACCCGCCCCTGGATTCTCAGGATCTCACAGTCTCACTTTTATTTCCCAGCTACAGAACCCTTGGTGCACACACCTGTGTACACACAGAGGCCAGAGGAGGACATCAGACCCCCTCGGATCTGGAGTTACAAGCATTTGCGGGATGCCCAGCTTGTTACATTGGTACTGGATCCAGACTGCAGTCCACATTCCTCAGCAGGGCGAGCAATGTCACTGCTGAGCTCTCTCTCCAGCCCCTCCAGATGCTTTGTTTAGCTTGTTTTTGTCACATCGATCTATGAGTTGATAGTGTCTTACCCCGCTGGATTTATCTTCCTCTTTCCACCCTTTCTCCCCGTCAATGTTGATAAGTCATTTGACTAAAAAATAAAATAAAATAAACCTTGCCAGCCAATCCAAACACACCTGCAGGCCAACAGGGCCTGAGTTTGCACCCCCAGTGAGGAGCACAGTCTCCAGGTCACACTCCAAATAATCGTGTTTTCTCTCCAGGTTCCCTTTCCTCCTCTTGGGGCAGCTACCTCCACCCCTCTTCTCCGGGCAGCAGCAATGCCTTCTGACTGTTTAGCAGCGTGACCTCCAGAATCCCAGACTTGCTAAGTGGTGCTGTCTGGTCCCCAGCAACAGTGAGCGGGGACTCGGAGCTCCAGGCCTGGCCAGTTTGGTTTTTTTTTTAATTCATTTTATTTTATATGTATGTTTTGCTCACATATGTCTGTACACTTCATGTGTGCCTCGTGCCTGTGGAGGTCAGAAGGTGGCATCAAATCCCCTGGTACTGGAGTTCTGGATAATTATCAGCCACTGTGGGGCTTAACTGCTGAGCCATCTCTACAGCCCCCGGGAGGCTCTTCTATTAGGCTTTTCTGAGTCATGAACTTAAGCGAGACATCCATCTCTAGACAGCCCCCTGCTGTGTGACAAAATTTCCTGGGAGATGCAACACACAGACACACAGACATACGCACACATGCTCTCACCACATACCTAATCACACAGAAGGAGGCCCACGACAGACCAAAGAACAGAAACCACCAAAGTCAAAGTCCAACTTGGTAAACCAATGAGTTTTACTGGGATTACTTACAGGAGCAGAAGTGACTCAAAGACACTTTGTCACCAAAGCCCACTGCAGCATGGGTAAGAGCTCATAAAAATTGGGATCCTGAAACACACTGCACAGACTGCAGGCAGCTCCTCTGGTCTCTGCTGTTTCCACGTCGCCGGACTTACCTGAAAGGCCTCTTCCCAGTTTGGCTTCTCTGAGAGTGACTAACTGGCCTCTTTATTGCTTGTTTACTCTTGGGGATAGGAAGAGCCTGAAGGATCTGGTCAGTTTCAGGGACTTCCTGAAGCCATTTTGAGTTGTTTACTTTCTAGCCTAACGTGGAATTTCTAATGTGGAATGTTTGAGTCTTGGAGGAAACTGTTATACACCGCTGCAGATTCTGTTTCCCAGGACAGCCTCCCAGGCCTCAGCTGGGTTCTCTCCTCCCAACTGCCTTCCGTGACCCCAGCTGCGCTGGCCTCATCTGATCTTACTTGGTCATAGTCCCTTGTTCGGTGGCCACATGAATCAGTATCACACCTAGAGTGGCAAACAGCATCCCAGGAGGGGACTGAGCACAGGCTCCAGTGTGAAAGGACCAAGCCAGTGTCATAACTGGCTGCTCAGTCTTCTCTTGGAGATCAGGTCTCAATTTCAGTTTCCTGAGACAGAACAGCAGTTTCTGAGGAAAAAGCCACGGATAATGGACAATCAGTCCCCAACACCTGCAAGAGCAGCTCAAGGATAGGGCCTGTCCCAGGCCTCCCCAAAAATGGAAAACTGTAGCCCTGACAAGCCCGACCAGCCCTGGCCAAATTAAAGCATACTAATACAATTTCCACTTGCTTAGGCCAATCGCAGCCAAAGTGACCTAACTTCCTTAGCCACTCCCCTCATTGAGGCTTAAAAGAAGCCCCCACCTCCCTTTCGGGGTGATTGCCATCCTGCCTTTGTGAAGGATGGTCAGCTCCAGCATGCTGGAATAATAATAATAATAATAATAATAATAATACTCTTTGCTTTTGCGTTGGATCAGGTCTCTTGATGGTTTTGGGGGGTCCTGACTCTGGACACAAGTGGATCTGTACTGACTAAATTTGGGCTGTCAGCTTGTCTTCAGTCCCTGGATGTCCAGTTTTCCTACCCACCATGCCGCTACCCCGACCCACCACCAAAAGTCAGGCCGACTTGGCAGTATCACTTCCTGAGCTCAATGCCGTGACCCATGCTCTTGTGTCCTACCGGATGTGTCACACATCAGCCATGAAAGGAAGCAAAGTCCAAGGTGGGGATGGGAGGGAGTCTTGCGACGATAGAGAAGAGATCTTGGGGACAGCAGGTTACTTGAAGAATGCCCTTGGCAGGATGGGTTCCTTGGAGTGACTTACAGGAGCTTGCTGGTGTGACTTAGAGTGATATGGATTCCCAGTAGGTGGTGCTGAGTCTTGTATCTGAGTTTGGAGTAGTTGAGGTTTCTTGTTGACTGATGATCTTTTATCCATTTTGGCTTATGTTTCAAGTTGGGCTCATCTTGGGGTCTGGCTCCCCTGCGTAGGGATTGGGTAACTAAGTCTCTGTAGATGGGCACTTCGGAGGGACCAGAACTGTGAGTTGAAAGGTGGGATCCAGGTCCCAGTGTTTTTTCTTTCCTCTGCACCCTCAGCAGTGCCTGGGCACCTACCTAGGCAAGCAGTTAGACGAGGACGCTCCGCGGCGGAAACAGCCTGGCCTGAATCTCTAGGGCTATTTCGGATTGGAACCTGGAAGTGGAACCTGGTGTTGCCCTATGCCTACCTGGATGGCAAAAAACAGCATGACCGTGTATGTGATCACCCCAGACCACGGCCTGCTGCCCGGGAAACCACCAGACACTCTTAGCACGAGGACAGTGTTTGAAGTGATTTTATTGGAAAATAGGAGTTAGTGTGTGGAAAGGTAGAGCGGAACTAGATGGAAATGCTGTTCTCAATCAGCACCGGGTCCAGGTAGTAGTACGGGAGGGTGAGGCACTTATTGCGTTGGCGGATGTTGTGAGAGATCTGGGCGAGGTTCTGACGGAAAGACTCAATACTCCTCCGAGGGGCCTCCTCCACAAAATGGATGTCTGGGAAGTGGCCAAGCGGTCGCTGCAGGACAAAGAACCAGGCGCTGAGACCAAGCCAGGCCATCTTACCCGTTCCTTTCTGTGGCCTCCCACTTCCTGCTTCCTGTCCCTGACACCACCCCTCAAGCATCCTTGCCACGCCCCCCGCCCAAGCTTAAGAGCCCCGCACCCTGTCGTCAGGCTCGCGGCAGAGAGTCCAGAGCACTAAGAGCACGATGCACGTGGTCTTCACATCCGGCAAAGTGTCCATGTAGGTCTGCAGAGTAGTCAGCCCCTTGGTCTGCATCGGGGGGTTCCGCATGGACGACGGGAAGTTGGGCATCCAAGACGTGAACTCTAGCTGGAGTGGAGTAGAAGAGGTGTTCTGGGTGAGAAAATACCCGGTTCCCGCCAACCACGCCTGGGCACCCCCTCCCGTGGTTGACTTGGACTCCTGCCCCAGAAGACCCTGGGTTGGATCGGTGGAGCTGGTATCACTGATGGGCTTGCAGGCTGGTGGGGCAGAGAAACTGGGCCAGGGCTACGACTGGCACTGAGGTTAAAAAGGGAGTCTGTTGAGACCAGCTGGGGTTGGACCCGGGATAGACTGAGTGTGGCTTGTGTTTGGAAACCACTGTTTAGGAGGGCTGGGGTGAGCACAGGTACCTGGCCCGTGTTGACAGCTGCGTGCCTGGCAGAGCAGGTGTACATGACCATTGTGACATACTCGATCAGCTCAGGTATAGTTCGTAAGCAGGTGGGAAAGCCTGAAGGATGATGAAACAGACCGTGTCATGTTAGTCCCGGACCAGGCTGGTGCCCAGCAGAGGGCGCCTCTACTCCCAGATGACCCTATCGATAGTCAATAGAGTGACTGGCTATCCGGGGTTCCTTCTTTCAACCTGCTCTGCCCTCCTGTAGCCAAAAACCTTCTTCCCAATCCATCCCAGGACTACGCTCTGTCTTCTCCAGTCCTTAGTTAGCTCTGGGTTGCAGCCTCACAACCCTTATCTTAAGTCCCCGGTCACCTCCCTCCTGGATACCAAAACATCATCCTAAACTGTCCGGCAAATCTGCATGGGCCGATATCCTAACACATAAGTCTTAGCTTTTTTGCAGAACTCTCAGTGACTCCAGATAGTCCCAGACTTCTCAACCAGGATACATGGCTTGGTATCCACTACCAGAAGTCTGCTGCCCTCCACCCTCAACCCCAGCAGCAGGAGGACGTATTCCCCATGCCCCCTCTAGCTTTTTCTCCATGCAGCTGACACTCAGCAGCACATCTTCATGTGCCCCTCCCTCAGGAAAGGACACATGCTGGCCTCATCCCACACAGCTCTTGCTAAACGTCACCCAAGATGCCCAGTCTCAGCCAGACCATGACTTGTGGCCTCCTCACTCCCACTATACACCCACTACTCCCCACTGGGTGAACTGCCTCCTTGGCCTCGTCCAGATCCTTCATTCTTGCCTCAGGCTCCTCTAAACTGCTCTCGTTCTGCCATGATGGAAATGCCTATTCGCCGGTGCAACCCCTCCAGGCCAGTCCATGAGCAACTCGGAGGTGACACCAGTACCTGTCTTGGTCCCCTTTGCTGCCTCAGTAGCCAGCAGCAGTGCATCAAAGCATTTGCATAGCGTGTCCCTAAGTATTATGACCTCATGATGTTTTCCACTCTTCTCCTCGAGCCTGCCATCCCCCACCCTCACCGTAGCTCCTCAACCACCATATACTGTCCTTTGTCACTGAATGTCACAACTTATTTCCAAGTCCACAAAAGCTTATGTCCAGGAAGAAGGCCTAGGACACTGCCGGGTCTCAGCAGAGACAAGGTGTAGCCCCTGAGCTCAGACAAGGCACAGGTGCTTTGTCCCCTGAACCCCAGCTGCTGCTCTAAGGCTCAGTGCAAGGCCCTGTGCCGATCCTAGACAGAAGAGTGCTTGGACCTTCTTCGGCCCACAGGGAGACAGGCACAAACCAGGAAGAGACAGGCCTGGAGATGTCCCCTGAGTCCCAGGTCCCTCTGGGCTCCCATGCCGGTACCTGAGCTCTCACGCTCCAAGAGGCACTCCTTGAATATCTCCTGCACCCAGCACTGCAGTTCCAGGTCACCCTCCACAGCTGCGTCATTCGGGTAATAGTAAGTGATGATCTCTGTCACGTACCTGCACGGGAGATGGAGCCTCATTAAGAGTTTCTCCCACATCCTCAGGTCATGCTGGCTTTGGCTGGCGGCAGTGCCACACCAGGCCTGTAGTAGGCAAGGCCCTTGGGGGTTATGGACAAGACCAGAAACGACTTAACACTTTTTTGTAAAGTGTATACAAAGTTACTCTTTCTTTCCCAGAAAGAGCCTAGCGGGAGGGGAGCCCTCAAGCACCTCTGAGTCTAGACTGGAGGCCAAAGCAAGAGTGATCCAGTCCGTCAGGCACAGGCAGTAGATGGATGAACAACCCCAAGACCCAGGAAAACCCAAGCCCAGGTCCTTAAAGGTTCCCACACCCCTCCAACATTCCAAGTGTCTGTCTACCTGAGTACCACCTGCTGCTGACCCCACCTCACCTCTCCATGGCGTACCACACCGCCAAACTGTCATCACGAAAATAATACCCAGGCAGGTCCTGGACCCCACGCTCCACAAAGTCATTGGGGATGCAGAGGCTTTTGTAGGTGAGCTCAGACAGAGCCCGAACCATCACCTGCGCAAAACCCTCTAGGCCCAGGGACATGGCCTTGAGGAAGAAAGAATTACGTGAGCATTTCTCCGAGCCTGCCTCCGTACCCCATGTAACATCCTCTCAAACGCTGCCCCTTGTCCCACCCCAAACTTAAACAAGTGGCAGCTCCGCTTGAAGACTAACTGCAAAGGCCAGAAGAAAACAAGTGTCATGCTGGAGTCGGGGCAAGAGTCTTACCCTGGCAGAGAGGCCCCCCTTGTTGAGAAGGAGGGCCCGCCCAATGCTGTTGATCTGGACGTTGTATCTGGTGTGAGGAATGAGGAGCTGGGCAAGAAGGCAAGGAGACAATGAGGAGAGTTGAGATTGCTCCCAAGGACCTCAGCACCCCAACTCCTGCTACATCAGACCCCCACATACTTTGGGGAGTTCCCACTACAGGCCTTCTCTGGGGATCCCCCCAGGTGCCTCGCAGGGCTCACTGAACACCCTCCCCACCCACAGAATTGACCCAGAAGCTTTCAAAGTGCCCTTCCCCCAAACCTATACCTTGTACAGGGGATGGCACATGGGTAGGTTCCTCAGCAGGGCCAGACAGAAAGCTTCCCCAATGAGGTGGCTCTCCAGCAAGTGGGCAATGGCCTCATGGCAGTAGAACTCAGCATAGCGTACCCACGTCTTAGCCAATAGCCAGTCCCACTCAGAGTCATTGGGCAGAAAGATGGGACAGTCAGGCCCAGGAGTCTGACTGAGCTAGGGGTGGGGAAAGAGGTGGGTTAATAAAGGTAGAAACCTCCACTGGAGGAGGCAAAAGAGTCCTGTACTCTTTTGTACAGTCCCTCTGCCTTTTGAGCATCCTGGGGTCCTTCTTCTTTCCCTACATTGGCTCTTATTGCGCCCTGTGCCTGACCCATCTCCCTGAACCTGCCTCTGCCCAGCAGCTCCCACTTTCTTTAAGAAGGCAGGTGGATCTCTGAGTTTGAGGCCAAAGTTCCAGGACAGCTGAGGTGAAACCCTATCCCAAAACACCAAAGGAAGAAGGAGAAGCAGCAGCAGCAGCAGCAACTCCAGGCATCGAATAGTGATGGTACAAGCCCCGAATTCCAGCACGCTGGAGGTGGAGGCAAATGGATCTCTGTGAGGTCCAAGTCAGCCAAGTCTGCACAGCCAGCTATAGGCCAGCCAGGACTAGTTAGTAAACTTCTTGCTGAAGGAGGAGAAGAAAAGGAGGGGTAGGGAGGCGACGGAGAGAAAGAAGAGAAGGAGGAAGAAGAAAAGGAGAAAAGGAAAGAGGAGGGAAGTCAGCCACGTGGGGTGGGGGGGCTGGTTGAGAAACTCCCTCTTCTGATAACCTTTCCTATCACAACCTCCATAGCCACCAGGGCAAGCACTGGACAAGTTCCTGGGCCTGGGAGAGGGGGGACGCCATCACTGAACTATAGCCTGCATTGTCCCACCTAGGAGCCAGACCATCAGGGCTTGGCTGATGCCTCCAGAGAAGAACCTTTTTCTTATTTGTAAATGACCCTTGTGAGGATCTGTGAGGAAGGGATGCCTCGGCTGCTTCTCCTGCCAGACCACAAGCCTAGGAAGCTGCTGAGTGTCAGTCCCTCAGGGCTTCAGCAGAGGTGGGTCTGCAGGAGGGTGAGGGAATGACATCAACAAGATAAGCTCCAACCAATCGCCTGGCCCGTTGGCATATGGGCATCTACGTGTGCACAGCATGCACATTTTACACCTAGGGCCCACAAAGGAGAGCACCACAAGGCTCCAGATTCATATATAGGCACATAATGGCAGCAGCCAGGTGTGCACCTGCAAGGAGATGGTTCTCATCCCAGGCTCCACATGACCATGTGTGGGTCATCTCAGATGCACACACAGGGTTGTACACAGGACTTTACACAGGCATACACACTGACACGGACACTTACTTGCCCACATATACACAAGTACACAGGCTTACACAAACATAAACATACAGAGGGACGTTTAGGCACGTGGAATCAGCGCTGGCCACACACACACACACATAGCAACCCCACCCTCACCTTCCCTTCGTACCTGAATGGCAATGGGCATCATGTTGCCATCAGGGCCAAAGTGCAGCAAGCAGAGCGGGGCACAGTGATGCTGCTTATGACCATTGAGCTCCACAGTGGGGATGCCCTCCAAGATGCGGTAGTCTGCCAGGTAAATGTTCCCCTTCTGGAAGGGAAATCACAATGGACAAGCAGTTAGTCACTAAGATAGAGTACCTTCAACCCAGAGTACCGCCCCCAAGGCTCAGTGGTTGGATGGGGATAGGGAAGCGGGGGGGGGGGGTGCTGGCATGGGTGAGACTCAAATAGACCTTGTCTATGGAAAGGCATAGAGATGCCCAAGAAAAAGCCAGGGACCATGCCCTTGGTAAGCCAGAGAGGGACTCACCTCTAGCTCTGCTTGTAGGCAGGTTCCCTCACCCAGGAATGGGGCCACCATCTCATCTGTAACTGGGAATTTGTCTGGGAGCTGCGTACATCTTCGGATCAGGCCTGGGTTGAGGCCATTGAGGTACTGGTATCCAAAGAAGCTGTCCTCCATCCAGTGCTCAGCCACATACTCTGGGGAAATAACACAGGAATGTCACGGTGAAGTCCGGCACCCTCTCAGAGATGGGGAAATGTAATAAAAAAAAAAGTGGACATCAAGATGACTCTGGAAGGGACAGGAAGTTCCTAGCTTTGCGTTGAATGACCAAAGGGACACAGGATGATGATCTTCAAGAAGTCTCAAACAGGGTGCGCCACCTGATTTTCAAATGACCCTTCCGTTGCTTGGTGTGGGAGAATTATCTGTATTCTGTCAATCATGTATTTTAATGAAACACTGATTGGCCAGGCAGGAAGTATAGGTGGGTCAACCAGACAGGATGTAGAGGCAGGGTGATGAGAACAGGAATATTCTGGGAAGCAGGAAGCTCCCTCTGCCATTCCTGTCCAGATCACCAAAGAAGCAACATGTGAGCTGACTGCTGGAAAAAGGTACTGAGCCACATGGCTAATACACACAAGAATTATGAGTTACCGTAAGATGTAAGAATTAGTTAATAAGAAGACTGAGCTAATGGGCCAATCAGTTTATAACCTAATGTAGACTCCATGTGATTTTCTTTGGAACTTGCCGGTTGTGGGGTACTGGGTGGGACAGATACCCCAACAAGCAAGTCCTTCATGTTACAACAGTTGCTCCCATCTGAACCCACTGACCCCATGAGATGAGGCTTCCTCTTGCCCCAGAAAGCACCTGACTGCCTCATGTTCTCTTGGGGTCACCCTCTCCATACCAGAGACAACAGTCTTGGTAGCAGGAAAGATATTCTTAATGTCCTTTAGTCTCTTCCAGGAACGTTTGCGATCCACCAGGCCACGCAGTTTGAAGGCCAGCGCCCTAGAAGGGAGATCCGAGGAGCAGCATGTTAAAGGGGAGCTAGGTACACAGGGAAATGACAAGGCCACCTACTCACTGCAGTCTCTGGGTGACTGTGTTTCAGGGTCTTTTTGTTCTGGTCTGTGAGTGTCAAGTGTCAGGTTTTCCACTGTTTCCCACCCACCCTGCCGCCTCCCACCTCCCCCAGTCTTTCTGACCTGAGGCCATTCTGAAGTGGGGAGATGGGGCAGGGGTGGGAGAGAGGAGTGTCTCTGCAGGTGCCCTCACTCACACACACTCACATGGGCCCTAGGCGGTAGAAGAAGGAAGCTGTCTTGACGAAGGAGAAACGAAGATTTGAGTTTAAGAACCTAGTGGCCTTAATGTTGATGAGAATTGGGAATCCTGGAATATAACCATTCCACCTGTGTGGAGAGAGAGAAGCTGGAGTGTGGAGCCTGCTGTCCAGGGGGCAGGGAGGGGCAGGTACTGGTCTTGTGGAAAGGGAACAGGGAGGGGTAGGTACCAGTTTTGTGGAAGGGGAGTAGGAGGGGCAAGTACCAGTCTTGTGGAAAGGAAGCAAGGAGGGGCAGGTACTGTTCTTGTGGAAGGAAGGCAGGGAGGGGCAGACACTGGTCTTGTGGGAGGGGGGCTAGGCCAGCTTCTGATCCTTACTCAGGCCGGTTGGGGTTGCGGCACCGCCGGGCAGGAGGGTGATAACTAGGAATGTCCACATAGTTGGGAAGGCCAGGAACAAAGACCCTCCAGCTGCAAAGAGAAACCAGGTTCGTGGGCCCTGACACCCAAGAATTACTCCAGTCAGGGCATAGCTGTCCATACCCACCACCAAGCTCTGGACCTCCCATGGTGCCCTCCCACTCACTGGTAGAAGTCCTTCTTGGCTCTGATCTCTTCTTGTCTGTGTTCCAAAAGGATGGGGAGTGTGTCGTCTGCTGTTGTCTTTCCTGTAGGGAGACCAGAGAGGAGCTTCAAGGCTGTCCCTATCCCCTGCCCACCCCTGCTGTCTTCAAAGAGAAGGCACCCATCCCCGGGTCAGCGCTCAGAAGGGGAGCTAAGCATAGGGGAGGCCCCTGTAGAAGAGAGATGCTCCGTCTCCCTGCTAAAATCTCCCCCATACTTCTGCTCTGACCTTCGCGCTCTCTATGAAGTTCTCCTTCTAGCCCCGCTGAAGTCATGGTGACCAAAAGCTCTGGAGAATTCACATGCAAGGCACTACTTTCTAACACACTATGTTTATATTAATAATTTAAGCTACACAAGAACAATCTAATGAGATAGATGAATAACTCCCTTTCCAGAAATCCAGAATGCGAAAGTCTCTAGAAATCCAGTCTGCTTCACGATAAACTCATTGGCTGGGATCTAAGTTTACCTGAAGCTACATATAGGGTTTGTTTGTACAGGATTTCTATATGTATTTCAGGCTAGTCTGGAAGTCGTGTTCCTCTTGCCTCAGTCTGCCAAGTGCTGGGATTGCAGGCGTGCACCTTTATGTCTGGTTGTATCGTCTATTTGACTCACCAGACATGACTATAGTTTTGATTAGAAATATTAGTATGTGTGATTAGAAATACCCTAGTGATAGAAGTTTCACATACCTCATATGTGAGAGACAGAGACAGAGACAGAGAGAGACAGAGAGAGATTTCTAGTCTAAAAATCCAAAATGTTTCCAAATTTTAAGTTTCTTGAATGCCAATAGAAAGTCATAAGTGGGAAATTCCATACCCTGACCTCATGTCATAATAAGAAAATGCAGGCACACTAAAGTGTTGTATAAATTCCTTCAGCCTAAGTATCAAAATTATAAATGAAACAAAGAAATCTGATGTCTAATCAGATCTAACCTAATTGAGTCTCATCACCGAGATAGCTCATGTGTATGCAAATATTTTTTAAAAATCCAAAATGCTTTTGAGCCAACCATTTCAGATAAGAAATACCCAACCTGTAGATACAAAGATAAAGACAAATCTAGGCATCTGGGACTGGAGAGATGGCTCACTAGCTAAGAGCACTCGCTGTTCTTGCAGAGGACCCAGATTTGGTTTCCGGTACCCATAGGATGCTGGCCCTCTCCTGGCCTTAGGCGCTAGGCATGCATGTAGTGTAAGCGACACGGGAACAATGTAATGGGATAGAGAAATAACCCACAAATCCAGAACACAAAAGTCTGTAGAAATCCAGTCTGCTTCATAATAAACTCATTGGTTGGGATCTAAATTTTTTGTATGCATTGCATGCAAAAAAATCCATACACATAAAACAAAAATAAATATTTTATATTTACATAAAACAAAATATGTGGTTTTATAGTATATATGTACATATGCACACATATGAACATACACATGTATATAGCTTCTAAAGAAAATCTAGATTTCAAACTGCTTCTGACCCTAACATCTTTAACTAGATGCTGTCCTATCATGCTCATTTACAAGGGGAAAACAGTATTAGCATGAAAAGCAGCTAAGCTGTGATTTGGTCCAAGGCAGGCTACTTCTGGCCCACATCCCTCACCTAGTAACAACCTCGCCAGTTAAGCCTTTTGCAGCTCCTTTGAGGTGTTACGTCAGTGGATCTTCACATCTACTGTGAAGTAGGTTCTGTTGTTCATTCGTTTTACAGACAAAAGTACCACACCTGAAAAGATCACAGAAGCAGGCCTAGATGTCCAGGAAACAAAAATGACTGAGATGACAATGAAACTCCAGATCCAACTCTCTCCAGCCTCCTGGCTGACTGCCCCAGGCTGGTATGTGCCCGTCAGGACAGCATCATCGTTTCTCTCAGGGCCCTCACCCTGCCATCCATCCTCCTCTGATTTCCTTATGCCTCCGCTCCTCCTGGTGCACTCTGGGAATGGTGCCCCCTGAAGTTATGCAACCCAGATCCCCAGCTTGGCTCCATCCCCAGGGCGGAAGCCTAACTCCTTCGAGGGCCCAGCAGATGACTCAAGTCTCCCTGCCCTGGTGTTGCGTGGCAGCCACCCCACCCAACCCCATTCTTGCCCAGCCAGCTAGTGTCACCTGCCTGTCCCCTGCCCATCCCCTTCCATGCCACACAGACCTATCACCATGGGAAGGTACTCTGCGTCCCCGGTGACTCTCATGATAACATCCGCACCCTCCCCTAGCCCTACCTCTCCAGCCTCAGCCTCTCCTTTCCCCTTGGCTTAGGCCCCATTCCCTCCTCCAAGGAGAATATTCTAGCACAGGGAAATGAATGAGTAGTCTTCTGCCCAGAGGATGAGATGCTAGACACCACCATCCTCAGTTATGCCCCTTCCTCCTTAGACAGAAGCCCTGCAAGGGGTAGCGTCTGGCGTATAAGAGATGTGCCCCCTTGCTGCCATGCCACAGCCACGCTTAGGAAGCTCACTTAGGAGGCTAGGTGAAGGCTCATGGCAGAAGTGGATGTGGGAAGCCCAGGTATTCGGGTCCTAGCTTTCTCCCTTAGTAGCAACCTCACATCCTTCCCCTCCCCGCCAAAAAAAGCAAGGCAGCTTTGCTCTGCTACCAGGTCTGTCATTCCCTCCATCTAGTAGCAGCCAGGAAGCCTGAATGAAGAACAAGGTCTCCTATGGGAGCAGGGAGGACCCTTGATGGATAAAGGAGGCCTTTGGGAATAGCAATGAATCCTGTTAAGAAACTAAGGTATCCCATAGGGATAGCAGAGTCCTCTGGAGCAACATAATGGCCCATTAGCATATAAATACATACTATATATATTATATAGAGAACATATATTAATATTATAATAATAACATAACATGGATAAAAAACTAATAGGATTACTGAGTAGAACACAAATCCAGCTGGAACAATGGAGCGTCATATATACAATACATACAATATATACGTTATATAAATTGTAATATATATGGTCTAATATCAGCAGGATTCACATGGTAGAAAGAGAGAACCAGTTCCCACAAATTGTCCTTTGACCTCCCCTGTCACACAAAATAAACAAAAAGAAAAAAATCAATATCAAACACAAAGCTTGGCATGGTAGCATATGCCTTTAATCCCAGCACTCAGGAGGCAGAGTAGGAGGATCTCTGTGGGATCATTGATCTACACAGTGAACTCCAGGACAGTCAAGACTACAGAGAGAGACCCTTTCTCAAACAAACAAACAGTCAGACCATATACAATGCCTTGGTGACCTAGAGAGCTAAGAAAACTAATAAGACTTCTAAGTAGAACACAAATTCAGCTGGAACAATGGAGCATCCTTTTATAAAAACCGAACCCTGCTTCAGAGGTCTTTGTAGCATGCCTGGCATCCAGTAGGAGCCAAGGGAGAGTGAAGGATGAAGGGGAAGAGTGATCTGGGGATGTTCACTTCCTGCTCACATGCTGCTGCATGATGCTCACAGTGGTCCCTGGACCTCACACACTTGGGTTCCTCCAGTGTGCAGCCCCAAGCTGGGCCCAAAGCAGCAACAGTGACTGAGGATGACCATGGCAGGAGATGCCTTATCGACTTGATAGGATCCCAGAATGGCCAATCTAGCAAAGCTGGGCTAGAGGGAGGAAACTCACTGCGTGAGATACGGTGGCTGGTGCTGGCTCACCTGTGGCCTCCCGGAGTGCCAGGGTCTCATAGCCATCCATCCACTGGTAAGCTGGGAAGTGGTAGACACGGCAGTTGGGGGCACAGATCTGCACATAGTTGCAGTACCAGGGGTCCTTGGGTAAGAAGGAATGGGGCTCCTTGTGCAGACGGATGATGATAAGCTCTCCCAGGTCCTGCTGGCACTGCACCGTGTACTCATCCACCTGCACAGAACACAGGGGTGACTGACTTCATCAGTTCCTCAGACCTCCCATGAGGCTTACCCTCTACCCAGGTCCTACTCATGTTAGTGACAGTCACCGCCTGAACTGGAGAGTGCATAGAACAAAGATGGTGAGTGGGCACAGCTGGGAGCCTTCTAACTTGGTTGCCCTCTGTTGGGCCCATCTACCCAAGGCAGGAAAGACCCCAGGCTTATCCCTCCTTCCCAGCTCCTAAAGTCCTGTCTTCTACCCTCTTCCCCAGCCACTTGAGGCTGCAGGAGCCATTTAGAGTCTCCGGGAGTTGATAACAAAGGAGTCAAAGGCCAGGCCTTCCTGGCATCCTTCAGTCTTAGAGTGGAAAGAGGGGTCCCTCAGGCCATGCTCCTACTTCTTAAGAAGTGACCACACAGATGAAGGAGCCTATAGGAGCCTATTCAGGTCACACAGGAGCAGGTGGCTATCAAAATCACCAAGAGTGGCTTCCATCAGGGCAAAGCAGGTCCCCACTGGCCAGGCTGGTCGGATGCCATTTGAAGTCACAGAATCCAATGCAAATGGAAGCCAGTTGTGATGCAACTTGGCTGAGAAAGATTGAGAATGGAGAAGAGAGGTGATAGAGGGGGTAAGAATGGAAGGGACCTTAAGGAAGAGGGCTGAGATGGATGAGCTCAGAGAGAAGCTAGGGAGCCCAGGGGGTTGGAGAGAAAGAGAGAGAGAGAGAGAGAGAGAGAGAGAGAGAGAGAGAGAGAGAGAAAGAACAAGGAAACAGGAGGGAGATGGATGGGTCGTTTGGGAGGGATGAGAAAAG
The DNA here is from genome assembly GCF_982192425.1 of Myodes glareolus. Classification (NCBI taxonomy): domain Eukaryota; kingdom Metazoa; phylum Chordata; class Mammalia; order Rodentia; family Cricetidae; genus Myodes; species Myodes glareolus. The sequence goes on from NC_142034.1 coordinate 55,082,455, forward strand.
AGGGAGCAGAGGAGAGATGGTTGTGGGGGGGAAAGAGGGTAGGGAGACTTGGGAGTCCACGGAGGCTTCTCCACTCGCCTGACCCAGCTCTGGCTCCTTTCCCGATGCCTCCATCCTTCCTGAGCTTCCATCTGTCCTGGGTGACTCGCACACTTACCGCCCCAGTGGCAAAGTCTCTCCCAAAGTGGTTCAACAGCTGCTTATGGCTCTCTCCTTGCGTTCCCACGATGGTCAGTGAAATGGAGTCCAGCGTCCCCGAAAAGAAATCAGTGCCCGTGGCCACCTTGACTTTGTAGGTGGCCATGGCCGCTCTTCAGGAGGCAAGAGAGAGTTCAATCCCGGACACGATGGCTAGGGCCTCACGGTTGGAAACAACGTAGGTAAGGGAAGCCAGGCAGAGAAAGAGTTGACTGGATCAAACTCCGAGATGGAACAGTCAGCGGGAACCACTGCCCGGAGGATGCCTCTGGAGCCGGGAGCAGCTGCTGCCCTTGGCGGGCGGGATGTGAGCCGAGCAGGTGGGGCGGGGCCGGGCCAAAGGCTGGTGAGCAGGCGTCTGAGCTTGAGCCCTATAGGAACTGATGGGGAGGGACCATAGGCAGGGCGCTCGGTCTGCCTCTGAGAGGGCGTACGGAAGATGCTGAGGCTGAAGCAGCCTTCAGGGTGTGGGAGCTGTCCAGGCTGAGCCAGGGCCCCAGGGAAGTTGGGGGAGTGGGCGGGGCAGGGACTTCAGATCTTTATCAAACTAATAAGCTCCTTTGTCCGGTTCGCCCCCTCGATTGTAGCACCAGGCACCCCTGCTGAGCTTGGCCAAAGTCAGAAGTGACCTGCTTTGGAAGGCATGAGTGATACAGACGAGCTGTCCAGTGTCCTCCCCGGGATGGGCTTCTGCGTTTGCATTAGAACCCAGGATAGGTCAGGAAGATTACTGAAGGCAGGAACTAAACACCACAAGAGATCAGAGAGTCCCTAGAAGGCTATGGGTAAAGAGATTTGGATCTGGAAGTAGGACCTATTGCTTCTTTCCCAGTCGATATTTACTTAGGAAGAATTGATACTGCATACACAAATTGAAGGCCGAGTGAAAAGTTGAGGCAGGAGAATTAAACTAAAAAGCTGGAGGTGCAATTCAGCGGTAGAGAACTTGAAGAGAATGTGGGAGACCCTGAGTTCAACCCCCCAAACTCCAAAAGGAAAATGTAAGCTAGAGATGGTCACACCTCTAATTCCAGCTGCTTGGAGGCTGACACAGTGCCACCAAAGTCCGAGCTACACAGGGAGACCATCGCACAAAAAAAAAAAAAAAAAAAAAATTGAATTAAAGAATTTTTTCTGTTGTTGTTGTTTTAGATGTATGGATGTCTGTGCAGCTCTTGGGTACCTGGTACCTGCAGAGGCCAAAAGGTGACACTGGATCCCCTGGAAGTGGAGTTATATAGAAGGTTGTGAGCCACCATGTGGGTGCTTGGAATCAAACCCCGGCCCTCTGGAAGAGCTCCAGTGAGCGCTCTTACCTGCTGAGCCACACGAGAGGCCCCAAATTAAGACATTTTGTAGGTGATGGCCCTAGATGATATAATGGGAAAGATGTCATACATTCAGACATAAGATGCTCTTTTAACTACATTGATCCAAAATTCTCGAACAGGCAAACTCTTACACAGCTCAGGCCAGCGAGTGCTTCCGGAATGGGGAAGGCTTGTAGGCAGCTAGAATGTTCTCTCTGATGGTCTGGCTGATCTACAGGGCGCTTGGCATATTTTACTAAATCTATGCTGTTCTTCCATTTCATAAAGAACATACCCTTACCAGGAAAATCTTTTTGAAAAAGAAAAAGAAAAAGAAAGAAAGCCTGAAAGAAAATGCTGATCATGATGGCTAGAGGCACAGACAAGTAGATCTCTGTGAGTTCAAAGCCAGCCTGGTCTACTTAGCAAATTCCAGGCCAATTAGGACTAGATAGTAGATAGTGAGATGCAATCTCAAAAAAAAAAAAAAATGGAAGGAGAAGAGAGTCAGAGATTGTTCAGTTGGTAAATATGCATGTTTAATGACCTGACCTGAGTTTGAGTCCCCAGACCCACATGGTCAAAAGAAAGAACTGACTTATGGATGTTGACCTTTGACCCCCAAACATGTACTGTGGCTCATATTCTCATATGTACACACATACATACACCAAATAAATAACTTAAAGAAAAAGAATGGGACAAGAAAGATCTGGAATGAGGGTTAGGATCTGATAGGATTGAGTTGGTCGAGGACCTAGCCGTTTCTTACCTCTGTCTTTCTCTCACTTCCTTCCCTCCACAGAGTAGAGCGCACTCCTCCAAACCCCACAGACACAAGGCAGGAAATCGACCTGGAACTTACTGAGTATCAAGAAGAAGACAAGGAGCTGCAAGCTTATTTATTCACTATAATTTTGCATATTAAATGATCTGAAGATAATAAATCTGGAATGGGATCATAATAGCTCAAGTAGGGAAGGACTGGGATGGGCGGGGCCTGGAGATAAAAGCCCAGGGTCTGAACCGAGAACAATGAAGACTTCTGTTCCCACCCGGAGTGTTCGAGTGTTCGGGACCCAGAGAGAGTGAGGAGAGAGTCATGCCCCTGTCTTCTGGGACTGCCCTCTTCCCTTCCACCTCCCAGGGCAGCACCTGCCAACCAGGAAGTACCAGCTCTGGTTTCCTCCCTGGTGGCACCCTCCTGTCACCATCAAGAGAAGGTTACACGGTGACCATGCCAAGTTAGCAACAAGGGAACTCGGACTCTGAGACAGAGAAGGGTACCAGTCGTTCCGGGTTGGAGGTGACTGCATTTCGGCTTAGTTTAGAAATAGGAATGCGGCTGGGGCTAGGGATTGAAATGACTTTTTCATGACTCAAATCTGCTGATGTCACCTGGTGCTCCCCACCATGCCTCATCAAGCCTGGCAGCATCTCTTCTTTGCCTTCAGGATGATACCATGTGCATTTTCTTCATTCATCAGCCCCTGTTGCGTGCCCAGCTCTGTATCCAGCTTGGAGAACATGGTGTAACCAAAACAAACCGTGCACTCATGGAACTAACATTCTAATGAGGGAAATAGATAACATTACATAACATCCAAAGAAACTGAATAACATTAAGTGGCAATATGTGTTGAAGGGGAAAAATAAATCAGGGGAGGGAAGACATGATGAAGTACAGGAGTTGGAGGCTAGGAGTGGTATGGGGCTTGTTTACTAGGTTTAAGCCCTGGATTTGATCCCCAGCACTGAAAACAAAAACACAAACAAAAATAAAACAAAGCAAAAAAAACAAAACAAAACAAAAAAACAAAAAACAAAACAAAACAAAAAAAACCACCCTGGGGCTTTTGTAAACAAGGCTAAATTTAACTATAAATGGTTCTCAGCATTATAGTCAACATCTCTGCTTTCTATCCATTTACCCTACTTGATTATGCAATTTGTAATTTATTTAGTCTGGGTTTCTCCCCATCTCCTGCCATGGTACCTGGCAGAAATCAAGGAGACTCTTGAAACATGAGTTTTGTATTTGTTCGTTTTTCAAGACAGGGTTTCTCTGTGTAGCCTTGGCTGTCCTGGAACTCACAGATAATGCCTGCCTCTGCCTCTGCCTCTGCCTCTGCCTCTGCCTCTGCCTCTGCCTCTGCCTCTGCCTCTGCCTCCCGAGTGCTGGAACTAAAGACGTCTGCCACCACCAGCTGGCTAAATCTTTTTTTTTTTTAAGATCTATTTCATTTTTAGCTTGGCTTGGTGGCATATGCCTTTAATCCCAGCACTTGGGAGGCAGAATCAGGTGAATCTCTGAGAGATGGAGGCCAACCTGGTCTACAAAGTAAGTTCCAGTATAGCCAGGACTGTTACACAGAGAAATCCTATCTTGAAAAACAAAAACAAAGCAAATAGATCATCTTATTTTTAATCATGAGAGGAACCCCTGTGGAGCTCAAGGGTGTTGGATGCATCAGAAACAGGCAGGTATGAGCCCTCTGACAAGGGTGGTCTGGGAAAACAGCCCATGCTCTTAATCACTGACCCTGAGACACAATGCTTGGGTGAGTTAGTAATAAGAAGACGATGGTCAGGGGTAGGGGTAGGTGAGATTCAGAGAGGAAAACTAGGTTAAACTACATTCAGGAAGAACGATGGGTGTGGGGAATGGGTTAAGAAGAAGGATGAAGAAGATGGAATGCTGAGGATGAAGGTCATGGCCCAATCTCTGGGTGACTGGCAGGCTGTCTCGTTCCCCTAGGCACAATGCCATCCTAAGCTGAGGATGGAGCTGTCAGGCAGGTCAGGCCCGCCATCCTGGGCCCTGCTTGGCCACCCTTATGACTCTGCAGATCCTGAGAACTTGAATATACAAATTTGCATCTCAAGAGCAATCCATGCAAATGTTCCTAGCCTACTACTTTCTAGCCACTCCCCTACCCTGGAGACTATGCCTCCAGGGGGCTGCTAATGAAGATGCCGGAAGGGATAGATTGAGACGTGGAAAACATCATCCCAGGCCCCTTGGGGATGCCAGATCCTAGGGCACTGAGGGTAAGAGGTCCAACTGTAACCTTCTAATCTAGCAGTAAGATGAATGTGTGGGAGTGAGGAGGTAGGGGTTCATAGGTATCCTAGAGGCCTGGATAGGAGAGGACTTGGGTGACAGATGGAATATGATTGAGGTATAGAAGAGGATGGGGTGACCATGTATAGACAGAACTATTTCCACCCCCTGAAAAGCTGTCTCCCCAATAATGACTCAGTAGCAATAATTCTCATATATATATATATATATATATATATATATATATATATATATATATATATCCCCTCTAATCCAACCCATGTTCCCCAGAAGCTGGGGTGACCGCTCTGGGTTTAATCCAGCTTTAAGCCTCAGGTGGGATTTATGTTCCTCAGGGGAAAAAAAGAGATAGGTTCAGTGAAAATGTGAGTGGGGCCAGGGCTGGAACTGGGGACTTGGATGGGGTTGGACATACGGATATGGATGGGCACTCCCCAATTGTGACCCAAACTTGGATGCATAACTGTGGGTAGGTGCTCAGTGAAGAACTAGTTCTCCTGGACCAGGGTGGGACCGGCACACATGGGAGGCCCTGAAATAGATGCACATTGGCCAGGGAGGCTCCCGACACCCACCTACACTAGGAGCCAGGTCCTCACCGTTGGGGCACCCCCCGACCTTGCCCCACCCCAAGCCTGAAAGGCTGGTAACACCTGGGACCCCACTCCTCTGGGATGCAGAGAATGAAATCAAATCAAACTTATCTCTTTAAAAGCATAGCAATTCTCCTTCTTAGTCAATAACTAAGCATAGATGGGGGACATGTATGACCCAATATCTCTTTCTAGCCACCTTAGCTTCCTTTCTGTCCTGGAAGATGTGCCGTTAATTTTAACACCTCCCCCCAAAACTGTTTGGAGAGTGTTTTGCTTTCTGGGGTGTTTTTTTGTTTGCTTGTTCGTTTTTTTGTTTGTTTTTTTGTTTGTTTGTTTGAGGTTTTTTTTTTTTTGGTTGTTTTGGTTTGGTTTGGTTTTTTGCCTACCCTTCGCTCACACCAGTGCATGCCATCTGACTGTGTCTCTGACTGCATTTGCCGCCATCTGAAAGGATACCTCTGTTTTTTGTCTGTCTCTCCATCACCTGGAAACAGGAGTCAGCCTGGGGAATTCACAGCTACTTCCCTGGAGAGCAAAGGTATCATGAGTCAAGCAGATCCTAAAAAGGCAATTCAGGAAGGGACTTTCCAGGGCTTCTCGGACAGATTTGGTCCTCTGGGGTGGGGAAACTTGTTCAAGGCTGGCAGAGAAGAGACTGGCATATACCTTACTGTGATCATCAGTCTTCTCCACTTATGGGAAAGCATGGAAGAGTCCAGCCCACATGCTGGGAGAATCCCAGTAGACAGAGCTGCAAAATGAGGCTAAATCTCTTCCCTGCTTCTCGTATTCGGACGTGCCCAGAGTCAGGGCCAAAATCCTCCGTGCCTTCAGGTGTGTCTTCCCAATAAATCTCCTCCAAAGCTGGCTTTCTGAGAAACTTGATTCCAGTGATTCACCCTAGTCCCTCCCTCTCCTGCTCAGAAGCATTTTTCTGGGTGGATATGCCTTCGAATAAAGACTTCGAGCCACACAGGAGTGTTCTTTGGGGATACAACTACCTCTGCAGTGACCTGACCAAGGCCCTGGCTAATGCTGTCTCCATTGTCCTCCTATCACAGCCCAGCTGGTCACAGGAGGGCAACCCCAGAGTTTCTTGGTGCTAAAGCAAACCAAAACCTGGTGGTTTTAGCTAAATCACCGAGCTCTTTAAGACAAGCTATCCCCAAACACCTCCGCACGTGCCATGGCGTGAGGATTCCACTCTTCCAGAATCAGGAAGAGACAGTCCAGTCTTTGGCACAGTTCATGTCCATCAACACACACACACACACACACACACGCACGCACGCACGCACGCACGCACACGCACACGCACACTTATTCCAATGGGACAGGAGTTTGTTTGACTAGAGAGGCAGTTCCCGGGCTAGAGAATGGGGAGAGGAGGCAGGTGGTTTTCCTGGCTCTGTGAGACAGTTCTGATTTGAAAACTTCAGCACAGTTGGAGGATCTTCACTGACTGAAGTTGATAGTGGTCTGGTGTGGAACCAAGTGACCCTGTACAGTCTGCCAAGTCCTTGGCCACAAAAGGCACTGGTAGAGGAGACAGAGCTATCACCAATTATTCTGATTCTAAAGTTGATTCCGCTGTCGCCAGAACCTCAGGAATAGAGAAACGGTCCCTTCTGTCACCGTTCAAAGATGGATGCTGCACTGCAGCTCCAGTCAGACAGAAACCATGACCGGGTTTGGTCAGGCACAGGATCTGACTCAGGTGGCAGAGGAGACAGGGGTAATGAACGGTGCATGCCTGTGACCCCAAATTACAGGGGCTCAGATCCCCCGAAGGGAAAGGGGACCCCACGCCAGAACTTGGGGAGCAGATGCATGATAATTGAAGGTTTGAGCCAGCAGGGGCTACATGATAAGACTCTGTTGAGGGGGCGAGGGGTACAAATGGTAAGGTAGACTGGGCCTGAGTCAGACAGAACAGGAAACAGAGACCTGCAGCAGCAGGGGGAGGATGTGAACAGCTGATCGGTGTGAACAGCAAATCTTTATATTTTATTTGTTTGTTTGTTTTGTTTTTCAAGACAGGGTTTCTCTGTGTAGTCCTGGCTGTCCTGGAACTCACTTTGTTGACCAGACTGAATTCAAACTCACAGAGATCCGTCAGCCTCTGTGGGATTAAAGGTGTGTGCAGTCACTGCTTGACTGTGTCACTGGAAAGGAGAAAACCATTCTGTCCAGATTCATCCAGTTCAGTTATGAACTATTGCTCATATTGTTATGCTACAATAACAAACAGTCCCACAAATTTCATCAGCTCCACCGACAGCCAACTCAGGCATCAGAGTCTCTGTTCAAGTCCCTCAGACATACAGGTGCACGCTGTTGCCTCTAAATGCAGAAGCAGGGAATACTGGACCGTCTCTGTGAATTCCAGATAGGAAAATATCACTTCTGCCTGGACCTCAGCCCACAGTTCTGCATGTAACCCCACCCATGTGCAAGAGGGCAAGGAATGAGTTTTCCAGGAGCAGAACTGGATTTCAGTAGCCCCACTAATAATAGTACCACACCCAGAACCTGGATTCTGGGACTTTGCAAAATGCCTACTTCCTTCCTTTCAGTCCCCTGTGTCAGCATTCCTTCCCTTCTTGATGACTCACTCCAGGAGGGAAAGGCAAGAATATAACTAACTCACCAATAGGGTCTCCAGAAAATATGGCCCACAGATTCGCTCTTGCTCTTTGCCCCAGCACTTCTACACCCCGCCGCTGTACAACATCATCATCATCATAACGGAGGAAATGGGAACCGAACATGTTAGCTTTTATTGAAGTCACTGGGCTCAAAGAAGGAGAGGAACAATAGTGTGCCAGTGGGCAGGAGGAGAGCTGGAGAAAGAGCGACACATAAGCCAGGCTAGAATTCCTGTTCTCAGAAACTCAACTAGACATCCAACTGAGCAGGGCTGATTCTTTCCTTCCCCTTAGAAGTGCTAGGGGCAAAGGGAAGTCCGTGGCAGACCCAGGCACACACCTTCCATTCCAGTTTCAGGGCTCTTTCAGAGAAGGAAGCTGAATTTAGTGGTCCTGAGCTTGGGAGAAGGGGGTAAGGAAAGAGTTACCCCAAGTGAAAGACTGGGTTTGAGGGGGATGTGGAAGCAGAGATCAGAAACTCAAACTGGGCATCCCAGTGTGGAAGGAAGATCCCCACATAAGAAGGGCAAGGAAAAGAACTCCTTTTCAAGGAGTGTATTGTGCATTTGAGTCAAGTCAGCGGCTTTCACCCTGAACACTGCTGTGCTGATCTCTCAGAGCTCAGGGCCTGTTTATATAACGTCAGGGCCAGCTTGGTCCCATAGGCAGAGGAGAATAAGGAGGATGGAAGGGACTGGAAGGCCCTAGGAAGTCGGCCTTCCCCTTAGTTGGAGCTTCCTTTCTTCTGGGAGGGTGTGAAGTGGGGCTTAAATAGAGACACTGTTCTCGATGAGAGGAGGGTCCAAGTAGGCATAAGGCAGTGCCAGGCTTTCGTTGCGTTCCCTGATGTCCCTTGAGATCTGTGCCAGGCAGTTCTGGAAGGCTGCAATGCTTTGCCGTGGGGCCTCCTCTGTGAAGTGTTCATCTGGGTAGGTGCCCAGAGGCCTCTGGGGGGAAAATAGGTCGAGATGTTAGGAAGATGTTCAAGATAAGATAGACAGTAATGAAGGTTCACATGTCAACAGATAAAGTCAAGGTGTTGTCTAGAGACACAAATCAGCTACCGTCACGGAGAACACAAGCCCTTCAAATCACGACCCCAACTCACCACCACTTCACTGCAGCTTGATTCAGAACAGCCCCCTATGGTATTCCGAATGAGGATGTCTCCCATAGGCTCATATATATATCAGTGTTTGCTCCCCAGTTGATGGAACGATTTGGGAAGGATTTGGAGGTGTGGAGGAGGTGTGTCAACTGGGGTGGGTTTTGAGGTTTCAAAAGCCCACACCATTCCTAGTTTTAAAACACTTTAAATTGCCAAATGTGGTGGCACCACGTCTTTAATCTCAGCACTAGGACAAGAGGCAGACAGCTCTCTGTGAGTCTACATAGTGAGTTCAGGACAGCCAGAGCTACACAGTGAGACCCTGTCTCAAACAAACAAAACAAACCAAGCCCAAAACATCTTGAACTTGTGGATTAGATATAAGCTGACTCTCAGCTATTGCTCCAGCACCCTGCCTGCCTGCTGCCATGCTCCCCACCATGACGAGCGTGGACTCTAACCCTCTGGAACCACGAGACCCCAGCTAAATGTTTTCTTGTATAACTTGTGTTGGTCATGGTACTTTGCCACAGCAGTAGAAAAATAACTCAAAAGCCAGGCGGTGGTGGCACACGCCTTTAGTCCCAGCACTCGGGAGGCAGAGGCAGGCGGATCCCTGTGAGTTCGAGGCCAGCCTCGTCTACAAGAGCTAGTTCCAGGACTATGGAGAAACCCTGTCTCCAAAAAAAAATCCAAGAAAAAGGGGGCTGGAGAGATGGCTCAGCGGTTAAGAGCATTGCCTGCTCTTCCCAAGGTCCTGAGTTCAATTCCCAGCAACCACATGGTGGCTCACAACCATCTGTAATGATGTCTGGTGCCCTCTTCTGGCCTGCAGGCATACAAGCAGACAAAATACTGTATACATAATAAATAAGTAAATAAATAAATAAATATTGAAAAAAATCCAAGGAACAAACAAACAAAACAACAACAAAAGTAAGAACCCCTTCCCCACTAGCCCGAGAAGTACAGAGCAGACTGCGACTTGGACCCTAGCCAACCCAGTTGGAGTGCTCCCCCTGCTGGCACCCCTCTTCATGGCACTCTGATTTTGAAAGTCGATTCCTGAATCTCAAAGAGGAAGAATGAAAAAAAGTCCAGCTCCTCTCCACCTCCTTCCCTGATCCATTGGGTTTGTTTGTTTGTTTTCTTTGTTTTGTTTTTGTTTTTTTGAAACAGGGTTTCTCTGTATCTTTGGAGCCTGTCCTGAAACTAGCTCTTGTAGGCCAGGCTGGCCTCGAACTCACAGAGCTCCGCCTGCCTCTGCCTCCTGCCAAGCTGCCTGATCCACTCTTTAAACTCGAAGACCTCAGTCATATTCACCATTCAACAGCGGTTAACAAATGTATTCCAGAAAACAGGTCCAAGAGTATAGCTGGCACCACATAGATTTACTAAATCCAAGCCCTGAGGACACCCAGCCTCCTGGTTCTGAGGTCTTTACTGTCATCTGACATCATGAAACCTTTGCCATAGATAGACTCGCTATCACCACGACATTGCCACACTTTGCAACGTGACTATCCTTGTATAGGACTGTCCTTCCACAATCACCATCATAGCGTAGGTCAAAAGGCATGGGTCCAGCTTCCTAACCTTCAGGCAGCACAGGGCTACTGACACCTTAACATGTCTTGTTCCCATTTGACTGCTTTGGTGGAGGCCTTCAGACTACCGCTAAACAGCAGAAATAATAGTGGACATTGTTTCCTTGCCCCTAATTTTTCTTTTCTTTTTCTTTTCCCACCGAGACAGGGTTTCTCTGTGTAGCCCTGGCTGTCCTGGAACTCAGTCTAGACCAGGCTGGCTTCAAATTTATAGATCCATCTGCCACTGCCTCCCAAGGGCTGGGATTAAAGGCATGCACCACCACCGGACTCTTGTCCCTGATTTTAAAAAGACATCTATTTTCATCATAAATACAGTGTTGGGTTTTCGTTTTCATTTTTAAGATAAATTTTTAGCACCAGGCCGTGGTGGCACGCGACTTTAATCCCAGCACTCAGGAGGCAGAGGCAAGTGGATCTCTGTGAGCTGAGGCCAGTCTGGTCTACAAAGCAAGTTTCAGGACAGCCAGGACTGTTACACAGAGAAACTTTGCCTCAAAAAACAAAACAATCAAACAAAAAGATATGCTTTAATCAAAATTCCTTCATGGGGGCTTCATTTGAAACAAGCTTTTATTAGTAATGGCTGTTTGCGTTAATCAAGCCTTTTCACCTGTGTTGGGCTAATTATACACTACGCCTTAATATTGATGGAGCAAACGATATCACTACACTTCATAAGGTGAACCAACCTTTCATCCTTAGAGTAAAATAGGCCTTGGCACAACGCATTACTGTTTACTCCACAGTCCTCTGCCTTTATTGGCTGATACATTTTTAAGATTGTTGGAGCTAAGTAGAGGAGTTTATAATTTTATTTTCTTAATTACAGCTGACATCTAAGTATTTTAAGTGAGCCATCACAACCATACAACAACCCTGAAGACAGCTTCTTTTATCAGCCCCCACTTTAGAGATAAGGAAATTGAGGCTTAGTGTGGCCAAATTAGAGAGGTCACGGAGACATTGAGTGTGACCCAGGGACTGGAGCCCTCTAATGAGGTCCACCTCCCTTAAGATCAAGGCCTCTGCTAGCTGGAGAATCAGACTCCCAGGACTGAGAAGGATTCCGCCTTTTCCTGTGGCTTCCAGTTTGAAAGACAAAGGAACCGGGCGTAGTTGTATTTCGCTGCCTTTGACCCCAGACTTCAGTGGGTGACTCTTCTGGGATCACTGGCCTGCACACCACACCTACCCTTACGTCTGGTTTGCACGTCTTCGGAAATCTGTTATGTTTTCTTAGAAAGTCATTTCTTTTGTTCAGATTTCCAGTTTCGTGTCCATGAAACTGTAAGCAGTATAATCTTGCAATTTTAAAACTTCCTCTGTAAAGTTTCCCTTTCCTATTCCCACTGTGTATTTATGTTCTTTCCTTTCTTGGCTTGATTAGAAGTCTCCGGCTGAAGAGAGGGTGCAACTGATGAAAGCTAGGCTGGCAACCAAAATGTTAACAATTGTTTATCATGTCTTTATAGCACTAGTCTTTTCTCAGGGACTGCCTTGTAGCTCAAGGTTGGCCTGGAAGTCACTAGATAGCCCAGACTGGCTTCAAGCTTGTAGCAATCTTCCTGATTTAGCCTCTGGAATTATTGGTTTTCTCTCTCTCCCTCTCTCTCTCTCTCTCTCTCTCTCTCTCTCTCTCTCTCTTTCAGTTTTCCAAAACAGGGTTTCTCTGAAGCTTTGAAGCCTGTCCTGGAACTAGCTCTGTAGACCAGGCTGGCCTTGAACTCACAGAGATCCACCTGTCTCTGCCTCCTGAGTGCTGGGACTAAAGGCAAGCACCACCACCCAGGTCTATTATTGACTTTAAAAAAAAAAAAAAAAAGACAGAATGGGTTCAGTGGTTAAGACTATAAACTGCTACCCAGGCGCTCCGGAGGCAGAGGTCGGTGGATCTACAGGGAGAGTGCCAGGACAGATTCCAAAGCTACACAGAGGAACCCTATCCTGAGAAACAAGAAATAAAACCAAAACATGTTACTGTTTAGTAAAAATATAACGAAAGAAAAAGTTGTTAAAGAGATTTTTTAAAAAAAAACAAACTGCCATGTTTCTAGCACCAAACCAAACCAACCATGAGAAACGAGGGCATTCAGAGGTGCCGTGTGACCCTGGCTTGGAGGCAAGATCATGGGGGCTGAGCTGCACGATGAACACGCAATGTGTGAACAGCCATGATGGTAACCGATGACTCAATTGCTGCTCACTTTAGCCTAAACTCCTTAGCGGCCTCACCTCCTCTCTCCAAACCTGTCCCTCTCAGCCACTGACACAGCCACAGAAACACCCTTGCTAGAACAAATTAAGTCGAGTCACTTCTAGTGTAAAAGCCTTGAGTGGCCTCATTGTCCTCTGAACAAATACTATGCAAAGTCCTGCCTTACTCTTCACCCTGCCCTGCCAGGTCACTTCCCTGAACCTCCGCGATCATAAGAACATCCTAGACTCTCCCTTCCACTCCTGGGTGTCCCTCCCTTTGCCTAGAAACCAACGTTGCCCCTCCTCTGCCAAGCTCCTACTCGTTCCACAGGTTTCAGCTTGCATGTCACCTATTCCATGAAGCTTTCTTGGGTTCTCCCATGTAGGTTTCCCAAGGCCCTGTTCTTGCCTTGGGAATAACAATAGGCATTGCTTCCCACCGATGCCTTGTATACCAAGAGTATACTCAGGAAGTGATCTTGAACGGTTAATATACGAGCACTTCCAACAACACTCTGATGTCTGATGTCCCTCTTCATTCACCTGTATGTCACATGAAAGCATCAAGAGGGTGAAGTGGGGTCTCATTCAACTTCATATACCTAGTATCAAGCACTATGCTGATATGTAGGAGGAACCCCACATTTAATGCTTAGGTGAATTAATGAGTGGTTGGTGGATAAATGCATGATTAGACAGATGGCAGGATGGATAGATGGGTGGATGGATGGATGGATGGATGGGTGGGTGTGTGGATGGGTGGATGGATGGGTGGGTAGGTGGATGGATGGATGGGTGGATGGATGGATGGATGGATGGATGGATGGATGGATGGATGGATGGGTGGGTGGGTAGATGGATGGGTGGATGGATGGGTGGATGGATGACTTGTAAATTACATAGAAGTCAGAACCCAGTCACTAAAGTGGCATTTGCTTCTAAGTGTGTCCTTAGAGATCAAGTATCATTTCCTGTGAAAACGAAAAGACTCTAGAGGCATATGAGCAGCGGACATAAATGGCTTCTGACCCTCCTACTCCAGAGTGCTTCACTGCCTAGTCTCAGCCCCCAACCTCTGCCCCACTCCTCCATGCACACACCTGGTCCTTGGGCTCCTGGCTGACCAACCAGAAGAGGAGAAGGTTGCTGCAGGTGACGTTCACTTCCGGGAGGGTGTCTAGGTAAGTCTTCATTGTTGTGTTCCCCTTGGCCTGAGGTGGGGGCTGCCTCATAGACGACGGGGCATTGGGCATCCAGGCGCCAAAGTCATGCTATGGAGAGATCCCCGACGCCCCAGTTGGATGAGCATAAGCTCCTATCATTCCTGATCCCACCTCGGCCATCCAATTCTCAAAGTTGAGAAGTGAGGGGACTATGGGAAATCCCAGAAGTCCCACAAGCCCAGCTCACCCCTTGTCATCCTCCACCCAGTGTTCCAAGATGGGGTAGAGTGAGTCACCCTGAAAGGAGGAACCCAGAGAGGAGGCAATCCTAGACAAAAGCCTTGGGCTGGCGTGTCTTGAAGCAACTTGATGCTCGACTTGGCCAGTTCTTGCCAAGGTCAGTTCTGTTCCCAATACAAGCTTCCCAGAGTCGCCATTGTAACTCTGGAAGCAGATCCACCCAGCCATCACTCAACACCAGCCCTTCACCCCACCCAGCCACTACTCCGACCTCAGTGGCAATCGTAATCCCACTCTAACCCTGACCCACCCATTCGCTCAACCAGAACTCTGACCTCAAGTCCATTGCCAAGCCTAATCCAGCTTTGGAACTTAACACCTTGGGTGGCCCAGTGCCCCTAGGCCTGCTTTCCCAAGCCTTACCTGCCCACTATTGACTGCAGCGTGCTGGGCGGAGCAGTTAAAGATGATTGCGGTGAGATACTTCACGAGCTCTCCTGGAGTGCACAGCCGGCTTGGGAAGCCTGGGTGTGGAGAGGAAAGGAAGAGGGTGTGGATGTGGATGGGAGGTGCTGGATTCCTGGGGGTTTCTTGGGGCAGGGGTTGACCACTAGGGAAGGGTGAAAGATTAAAGGCTAGACATAGGCTACAACTATCCTAAGACTAAGATTAGCACAGATGGCCACCACCAAAGGCTCTGGTCTTTGGAGCGGATCCAGATAGGATCTGGTCGCTAGACTGGAAATGATGAAAACCTGGCTCGGGACACAGCCAGCATCAAGCTGCCTCTCTCTGCCCTGGGAGGCACTTCCATCTCTAGGCCACACTAGCAGTTAATGATTTACTTCCACTCATGGGACCAATATCCACGCAAGACACCACCAGCCGAGCATCCTCTGCCTGGCTTAGCAGAAGAGATGATTGGCCACAGAGGATGTTACTGGAAAGTGCACCGTGAGGAGAGCAGAAAGGAAGAATAAAGGAACAGTTTGGAACCTAGGGGAGATACACAGGACAGAAATCAGAGCTGAGGCCTCATCGTCTGGGGAAGAGAAGGAGTCCCCCTCCCCACCCGGCTGAGGTATAGGCAGGACTTAAGTACAGAAAGTTGACAGAGGCCAAGTGCAGAAACCTGCATCTACAGTCCCAGACTCTTATTTTAGTTTTTATTTGTTTTTCAAGACAGGGTTTCTCTGTAGCTTTTGGAGCCTGTCCTGGAACTAGCTCTTGTAGACCAGGCTGGCCTTGAACTCACAGAGATCCACCTGCCTCTGCTGAGATTAAAGGTGTGAGCCACCACCGCCCAGTTTAGTCCCAGAATTTTGGGAAGTTGAGGCAGGACTGCTTGAACCTTGGGGTTCAAGGCTGATGGGACACTGCTGTGAAATTTCATCTCAGAAAAAAACAAACAAGCAAAAGAACAAAAAACAGAAAAATGAGTGAAGGGACTTGCTGACCAAGTCTGACCACCTGAGTGTGACTGCGAAGAACACACGGTGAAAGGAAAGAACCAGCTCGGCAAGTAGTCCTCTGACCTCACATATGTGTCATGGTGCACACGCCTTTCCTCACATGTGTGCATCACACACACGCACATACAAAATGAGTAAATGTGATGAACATAAAAAATAAATAGAACAATTAAAACATCATTTCAAAAGATAATGCAGAAGGGTTGGGGCATGGCTTCCGTGGTAGAATGTCTTTCTTCCTTTCTTTCTTTCTTTCTTTCTTTCTTCCTTTCTTTCTTTCTTTCTTTCTTTCTTTCTTTCTTTCTTTCTTTTTCAAAGGTTTGATCCCCGGCACAACGTAAACCCAGTATTGGTAGCATATGACTGTAACCCCAGCATTCCAGAGTGGAAGCAGGAAGACCATTTCAAGGCTATCCTTGGCTACTTATTGAGTTTAAGGTCAATCTGAGATGACATCTCAAAGTAAATAGGTCAGTAAATAAGTGAGCAGCAGAGGAGAACATTGTCAGGCTGAGCTCAGTCCTCCATCTTCCTTTCTTTGCACCACACAAACCTCATCCAAGTCCGTGGCTTTACTCACTTGCTCTGATGAGTGCAATCACAGTCAAGTTTAATAAAGTCGAACCAGTATTGGCTAAATACCAATGTGGGTCTTAAGGAGAAAGCAAACATCCCAGAGAAAAGAGCATGGATTTTGGTACGTGTGTGTGTGTGTGTGTGTGTGTACTGTACTTTTTTGTTTGTTTTATTTTTCAAGACAGGGTTTTTTATGTAACAGCCCAGGCTGTCCTGAAACTTGATTTGTAGATCAGGCTGGCCTCAAATTAGAGATCCTCCTGCCTCTGCCTTCTAAATGCTGGGATTAAAGGCCCAAGCTACCATTCCCCAGTTTGTTTGTTTGTTTGTTTTAATATAAGGTCTCTATGTAGCTCTAGGAGTCCTGGAACTCACTCTGTAGACCAGGCTGGCCTCAAACTCATGGAGGAGAGCCGCCTGTCTCTGCCTCCCTAGTGCGGGGGTTAAAGACAGGTACCACCATGTCTGGCAAGACAACTGTAGTCTTTATCCAGCTGGTGCTCACAGCTCCTCTTACCTCACATTGCACATATCAGCAAAGACTTCCAAAAGCCCATCTTCCCTCACCACCACGCTTTCCTGCCACCATCTCTCCTGTCACTTCCACCTTTTTCCTTTGTGGGGCTAAATCAGGAGTTGGAGGGGTGTAGAACATACACAAGGCCCTGAATTTGACCCCCACCGCGTGTACACACACACACACACACACACACACACACGCACGCACGCACGCACACACACATCATAAATCACATGATGTCACCTTTCACTAGAACCTTCTAAAGAGTCCCTCCATTGCTCGCTTTCTCTGCTCCTTCTTTCTTCCCTTTACTTACTCTACTCTGGCTACCTAGCCTTTGTGATATTCCTCAAGCACACTGGTACAGCCAGACCCCAGGGCCTGACACTTACTATACCACTGCCTGAGTATTCTCATCTCAATTAATATCCTCGACCCCTTGAGATCTCCCCAAGTTCTAGCTCCTCCGTCAGTCATTCTTTGACTCTCTGTATGAAATATTCTCCCTAGTAGATTCTGGTTTCCTCCCTAACATAAGTAGTCATCTGACATGTTTGTTGGCCATCTCTATCTCCCCTCAAAGCTCCATTTAAGAGCAGAAGTTTTGCCGAGTGGCAGGGGGAGCACACCTTTAATCTCAGAACTCAGGAGGCAGAGGCAGGAGGATTTCTGTGAATTCATGGGCAGCCTGGTCTACAGAGCTAGTTCCAGGACAGGCTCCAAAACTACAGAGAAACCTTGTCTCGAGAAAAAACAAAAACAAAAACAAAAAACCTAGAGTAAACTAGGCAGTGGTGGCAGATGCCTTTAATTCCAGCACTCTGGAGGCAGAGGCAGGCGGATCTTTGTGAGTTCAAGGCAGCCTGGTCTATAGAACAAGTGAACAAGTTCCAGGACAGCCAGGGCTACACAGAGAAAGCCTGTCTCGAAAAAAAAATCCAGGGCAAGTTTGTACTGGAAGAGTTTTTTCCACTCTGAAAAGCGCTGTAGTGTATAAACTCATAGACAAGTTTACTACAGAGGGGGGCTGACCCAAAAATAATTAAATCTCAACTTGAGTCTATAGGAAACAAATATGCCAGGGTTAATCCGCCAGGATCCTGATTAACAGTAAGTTTGCAAAACACAGGGAAAGATCACCCTTTAAAATACCCAAGAGAAATCTGGCTGTCGTCACCTTAACCTAGAAATCACTCCTGGTCTTGTTACTGTCGAGACAAGCTGACATCAGCTGCTTCGCAATGTGATGCAAAGCGCCAGGACAGCATCACCTGCATGAAATATTCTTGCCAAAAGTGTGCAACCTTTATACATTCCTTCCCATTTACAGAAACCACACAAGACATGAACCATATGGGTCACACAGGAGAGAGCAATTAGATACGTTCAAAGGTGACACACGAGCCTGGGCTTTTCCATAGCGCCATGTTGTAGAACTATAAAAAGCAGGGTGCCAGGCATGCACTGGCACAAGGGTGGGAAAGGCAGACACATCTCCTAGCGTTTGAGGCCAGCCTGATCTGCATTCAGAGCTTCAGGTTGGTAAGAACTATAGTGAGACCTTGTCAAAAAATAAAAAAAAAATCAAAGCAAATAAACAACAAAAGAATGTCAAAAACTGCTGCTGTAAGTTAAAAGAATCTTTAAATAAAAGGTGGTAATTGGTTGGCTCCTATTCCAACTGGATCAGTGGAGAAAAATAGGACAAAAGGGGAGATGTAGACTAACTGTGAGGGTGGCATTGATGAATGCTGACACTTCTGTTAAGTGTAGGGCTAAGTGTGTATAGCTCATTTGTTTGCCATGTAGGAACCTGGGTTTGAGCCCCAGAGCTACAGAAAGTTATCAGAATGGGACTGTGGGCTAAGTGTGGTGGCACATGCCTTTAACTCCAGTACTCCGTAGGGCACAGAGGCAGGCAGAGCTCTGTAAATTGTAAGCCTGGGCTGTCCTGATGTACATGCAGAGTTCCAGGCTGGTTAGGACTACATAGTAAGACGCTGTCTTAAAGAAACAAACTCCAGAAGTCAGAGCAACAGATTAATCAAATGTGGCAAAAGATTGTAGGATCTGGTAGGTAGGTAAAGGCTCACTAGGGTGTACTCTGCTGTCCTATATGTTTGAAAAACTTTGTCTAAAAAGATGAAAAAGTACAAAAGACCGCAACAGCTGTCTGTTTGGAGATGACTTGAAACTACCCTCCGAAACGATCAGTCGTCTAAAAGCCACGTCCCTACTGAGAAGACTCTGGCCAAGGTAAAGGAAACTGGCGGATGGGCATTTGAGCCACTTGAATACAATACAGACAGAAGGCTCAGTGGGTAAGGGTCATCAGGGATTGATCCCCGAATGCAGTCCCTGGGATCCATGCAGTAGGGGGAGGAGCCAAGTTACCTACACAAGCGTTGTTGTACGCCCTATACACACAAAACAAACAAACATATAAAAAGGGATAAAAAATAAAAACAGCTGGCCATGGTGGCACAGGCCTTTAATCCCAGCACTCAGGAGGTAGAGGCAGGCAGATCTCTGAGTTTAAGGCCAGCCTGGTTCCAGATCAGTAAGGACTATATAGTGAGACCCTGTCTCAAAACAACGAGAGAGAGAGAGAGAGAGAGATCTTTGGAAAAGGCAGTGTTGGTTTTTGAACCTGGAAATTCACCATGGAGGAGTAACAGAAGAAAGGTTCCTGCCATTAGAGATGCATAGACAGGAGTCTCAGAGCCAGGCTAGCCAAGAGTTAGGTCCACGGGGAGCAAGGGTTCTCATCTTCCCTGAGACTGAGAGAATACTAAGGAAGGAAGGGTGGTGTGCAACTCCTGCTTGGCACTGCATTTAAGGAACAGAAGTTGATGTTTTGGGGGGAGGTTGCTTGGGCAGAGGGAGGATGCAAGGGGACAGTGGGATCAGAATGCATGACGTCAGATCCACAAAGAAAGAATCAATAAACAAAATAATTTAAAAATATTTTCAATAAAAGAAAAATAGAAGAAGAACTAAAAGAAAAAAAAAGGAACAGAAGTTGAGAGGAGCCACATCAGAAGACAGGAAGTGCTCTGCTTAGCATGAGTGATACCCTGGGTTCAACCCCCAGTACCACATTAAGTGCAATTTATTAGTGTGGATTTCAGTAATAAGAACTGGTTGATGCAGGAGAAGTAGGTGAGGATGAGAACTGGATCAGCAAGAGCTTGTGAGTGGTGTGGATGAAGATAAAGAAGGGTACCTGAATTCTCCCGGCCGAGGAACGCCTGAGCAAAAATCTCACCCACCCAGGCCTGCAGCTCAGAGTCCTGCTGCACCGACGCATCATCGGGATAATAGTAGCTCACGATCTCGGAGACAAACCTGCAAGACAAAACTGCTGGTGCCTCTGGAGTGAGAGGGATCCTGGGCCGAAACCAGCTGGTGAGGCCCACTGACATTCAGGGAGGGCAGAAACAGGTGGCCAGAGTCAACTATTAAGAGTCCCCAAAGAGAAGTGAGTTCAGTGGACCCCCAGATCCAGCAGGAACCATTGCCTAGGCTCCCCATAAGTCCCCTGCCCCCCAAAATCAATGAGGTTTTGGGTATCTTCCCTGGGAGGCAATGAAGGGGACCATCATTCTGTTCCCTCCCTGTTCACCACTCCGGAGAAGAAGCCCTGCCTGCCTCCACAAGCCCTGACCCTCTGATCCCTCTGGACAAGGTGCCCCTTCCCTCCCTCCATCGCGGCTCACAGTCACCTGCTATGGCACAGGGGACCTGTCTGCCAGTTCCTACTCTTGAAAATTTCTTATGCTGGGTGGAGTCTGAGAACACCTAGAGACTAGGGCCTCAAGAGAACCAACTGACATGAACACAGGAGTCCACACTGCCCCCTGGGTCCCGAGACCTTGATGGCTGGAAGGACCTGAGGGTCCCCACACCTCTCAATAGCCGCCCAGATCTTCAGGCCATCGTCCCGGTAGTGGTAGTTGGGGATGTTCAGGACCCCGCGAGCCCGTAGGCTATCCGGAAGGCAAAAATCCGTGTAGGTGAAGTGGGCCAGCCCTGTGCTCATGAGGTAGATGAGGCCGCGCCTACCGATGGAAGTGACCTGGGGACACAACACACAGCTGGACTTCCCAAACTGGCTCACACCCCACCCACAGTGCCCGGAGATCTGCTGGGACTAATGGCTCAGCTCAGGGACGGGCGTCTGCGATTTATCCTGCAGTCAAGGACCACAGATCAAATACTCGTACGGGCCTGCTTAATGTAGGCTTCTCGGACTGAGGATCTACAGTGTGCGTGGGAGGGGACCTTGAGGTACTGATAACCACAAGAGTGACAACGCAGGAGAGGTGAGATCTCAGGATCAGGCGGGAGCAGGGCTGAGCTAAGGTCGACTAGCCCATTGAACCTACTTTTGAGGGTGTGCATCCCACGGCTGGGAGTGGCCAGCTGGGTCAAGGCTTAGGGGCGGGGCAAACAGAAGACTTGCAAAGAGGAGTAGCTTATGGGAAGAGGCAGGAGAGAATTGCATAAGGGGTCTTGCGAACCAGAGCAAAACTTGTGGGCGGGGCAAAGCATGCTTAGGGGCGGGGCCTTATGGTCGTGGTGGGGAGACTACCTTGTCCACGAGGCCTTCTGGATTGAGCAGCGTGGCCCTCGCGATGGTGTTCACCTGCAGCGTGTAGCGAGTGTGGGGAAGCAGGAGCTGCGAAAGGAACGAGGTCACGTGAACCGAAGGTCAGGGTAGACCTGGATGCCCCGCCCCCTTTAGTACGGACCCTGTCTCCCGCGGACCTTGTAGATTGGGTGACAGAGCGGCAGTTGACGCAGTGTGGCCATGGAGAAGGCCTCGCATAGCAAATGCGTGCACAGAAAGTGCGTGTTGTTCTCGTGCACCAAGAACTCAGAGTTGCGCACCCACGTCTTGGCCAGCAGCCAGTCCAACTCGCAGTCAGTGGGTAAAAAGATGGGGCTCTCCGGTCCTGGTGTCTGACTGAGCTGCGGGCGAGAGGAGTAAGAGGTGTGGCTCAAGCCTATTAACCTGAGGCTCCACCCCCAAAGTCTCGCCCCCAGGCTCACCTGGATGGCCAACGGCAGCAGAACCCCCTGTGGGTTAAGCCACAACAGGCAGAGCGGAGCTGCTACGTACTGTTGGCGACCGTTTAGGCAATGGACAGGGGCCTCCGCCAAGATCCAGTAGTCCGCTAGGAAAATATGCCCCCTCTGCAGAAGGCACACAGAGACTTAACAAGCCCTCTGCCCGACCTCCCCCACCTCGGCGCGTGTCTCTCTTCCCTCTCTGCTCTGTGCAACAGGAGGAGCTGAGGTCCCCAGCTTGAGATTCAGCAGTTCTTGCTACCTGCACTAAAGGCCGACGCTCAGTACCGCACCCTTCCCAGAATGCCCGGAATGAGGTCTTGATGAGTCTGTCATTGTGGAATCCCTCATTCGGCCTCTGGGCTTGGACAAGCCGACTTCCTCTGCTCCTCCCCCAATACCTTGTCCATCCTACTGTCTCAGCTCGGAAGGAATCCCCTCCTGAGACCTGACCTCAGTGTATCCAACAACAGGAAAAACAATACTCAATGAGTTTACCAACCATGGCCCCAGCCTCGGAGAATGTCTGAGGGCTTGGCAGTCACAGAGACTAGGCTGTCATCTGCTCCGGTCCTCAGAGTTCCTCGTTCTTTATAATCGTTCCTGCTACACCTGTCAGTCTTGTGGCTGGCCTGTCCTAAAGCAGCTATCTTTGGCTTCAACACTTGAGATCTCTGAGACCCTAAAACAGGCCTCAAACCATCCCAAATCCCACCTGGCCCCTCCTCCATATCTGTTCTTGAAAAGTAGACAGGTCTGCCCTGTGGATGGGGCCCACAGACCGGGACCATCTACCCTCCACATACAGCCCTAGTCCACAATGGCAACCCACCTGCCTCCCTCCTGTTAGGTCCACTGCCAAGGCCCTCACCCACCTCTAGCTCTGTTTGTAGGCAGGTGCCTGGTCCCAGCAGAGATGCCACCATGTCATTGGTGACAGGCAGCTTGCTGGGCAAGCTGGAGAGGCAATGGAGCATGACAGGGTTGACACCATTCAGGTACTGGTACCCAAAGAAGCTGTCCTCACACCAGTGCTCTGTGACGTACTCTGGGGGGGGGGGTGGCAAGAGAGGGAACCAGTAGGTCTGGAAACTACTTTCCAAACTCTGGTCCTGCCCAGCCCTTTGCTCCTCATTATGGCTTCAGTTTTCCCCCCAGGAACAGTACGAGGTGGACAGATCTACATTTTCACTTGAATACTGGACCCTGAGAGCCAGTATGGCGATGTGGCTTGCCCACTTGAGTGGCAGAGCTGGCATGAGAACCAAATACTCTCTGACCCCAAATTCTAGAACACGTGGTAGTAGGAGAAGGGAAGGGAGTCACATGGCTCTGACCAAAATCAGGACTTAAATGACCATGAGTCTCTTCTGGGTGAGCAGAGTTTCTCTATACCCTCTCTCCTATCCTTGCCTAAGGAGGTTCCTGGACTCCTGAGAAGGATGCCAGTGATGAAGCCAGAGCCCAGCCCGTTGGAATCCAGCAGCTGGCATGATCTTGGCATACAGTAAAAGACCGGCACCCGCTGCCTGGCCCTGCACACCTGAAGTGAAGGTCTTGTGGCACCAGAAGATGTTCCGGATGTCATCCAGCTTCTTCCAGGAGCCCTTCCGGTCTAGCAGACCGCGAATCTTCATACCCAAGGATCTGAGGGACAGAAGAAGGTTAGAGCTGAACTGGGCGGGGTGGGGGGGCAGTAGAAGTCACTGTGCCCAGCCTGGAGAGAGAAATAGGGCCATTTCCCAATTTAAGTGCCTAACAATCCACATGGGAGAAAAGTCTAGCACTCAAGTGAAACCCTGCAGACTTCAGGGTCCTGCTTCAAACTCAGCCATCCCTGAAAGGAAGGAGGGCATTTGTGGCCAGAAGTGGCCCACCCTCACTGGTGTTTTGACCTGCTTTGTTCAAATTTCTAAGATCTCTTAGACCTTCCATAATTCCTTTCTGCCTATAAGACAAAGCCCCACATGCCATGAAACCTCTCAATTCCCTGTGCATCTGTTACTTCCCATCCTACTGTGAGTTCCTTAGGAAAAGGACTCGGCTCTGTGCACCCTGCCGTGCCCATCTCCTCATGGGCACCCACCAAATGAGCTAAACTAAGGGAAAGGGAATGGAGCTCAGAACGGGAAGGTCTGTAGCAAGGGGTCACTAAGACAGCTGCACAAAAGTGTGGACAGCTGAGGAAGGCAGTGGGTGGGAGCAGATTCATGACCTTACAGACCCAATGTCAAGGTCATCTATGCTCACTTTAAGTGCTGGCACACTTACTGCCCAAACATTTGCTGAGTACTTTCCAGGCACAACCAAACAACCTAGGCAGAGTTGAGCCGAGTAGCGCAAACCTACATACAGTCCCGGCTACTCATCTGACTAAGGCAGGAAGATCACACTCTCAAGGCCTCCCTGAGCTACAGAGAAAACCTGGAAGCACTCAGTCATGAAGGCAGAGGCTGAGGAGGCAAATAAGCAAAAAGACACTTTCTCTCTCAAGGGCCTGCCACAAATGCCCTTCACAGCGTACCTTGATCATGCCTTTCATTTGACTCCCCCTAAACTCCTGCAAGGCTGCCTGAGAACAGCCCGCCTTCCCTCTGACCTTGCTCAGAGCCCCCAGCTGGTGACCCCATTCCTGCTTAGACCTTCACAACCTTCTCATCTCTCCGTCCCCCAATGCCGCATTGTCCTGACTGAGTTTGGCAGTACATCCTGGTCCTGGAGTCTGAGCTCCCTGTGGCTGATGGACAAGCCGTCCATCACAGACAATCTTTCCTGCCTCCCTCCACCCTCTTCCACTTGTCCTCTTTGGAAGGAATCATTCTAGACACACATATGCAGGAACGTTCTAGACACACGTGCGCCGGAAGTGAAGACCCGGTTCTTGTCTTGTCCTCCTTTGGGCCTCCACGTGCAACTCCAGATGAGTTTCCTCAAAGAACCCTTGGCTCACTGTCCCCGCCCTGGACTCAGCCGTCACCTGCTGTCCTCTCAGCTCTTCCCTGCCAGGCTTGTTTCAATCCAGCCCTTCTAAGAGCCACACCCTAAGCCTCCCTAGCCTCCATCTTCTGCTTGTACCCAGGGGCTGTAGGGCTCCTCCCTCTGGTCCTACACACTGAACATCCTAGCCATTGACTCAAACTGATCATGAACGCCCCGACAGCTCATTAACCGTATGCACGCCTCCTTAGTGGTCCCGTGGATTCCTTCTACCAAAAGGCATCTCCTTGAAGGGACCCTCTCTCTATTGAGCTTGGTATTATCTCACTTGCCTTTCCTTAAAACTTACAATGGCTCAGTGATTATGAGCACTAGCTTCTCTCAAAGAGCCTGGGTTCAATAGCACACACACTGAGCAGCTGACAACCACCTGGAACTGATCTGATGCCATTTTCTGGCCTCTGTGGGCACCTGCACACTTATGGCAAGCACTCACATAGACACACACACACACATTTTTTAAAAAAAAATCATAAATTTTAGACTTATGATGTCCGAGTAAGTGGGTCATTTTACCCTTCAGACAATTGTCCAGAGACTGTAAAAATTAAAGTTGTATTTGGCAGGACATGATGGTACAGGCCTTTAATCTCAGCACTCCTTTGTGGGCTCAAGGCCAGCCTGGACTACACAGTGAGTTCCAGGACAGTCAGGCTATTTAGAGAGACCCTGTCTCAAAAAATAAAACAAAACAAAAAACAAAAACAAAAAAATTAAACTTAAACATCCAGAAAATATGGGCTTTGGAGTTGAACCTGACATGGTCTGGCTTCACCTCCTCAAGACGTAAGGACAGAGCCTCTCTATCCTACTTCCTATGGTCCCTGAGACCCATGCTCTGTCCAGAGCAAGTGCCCTGAAGGACAGGCATAGGGCAGGAGACCGAAGGACAAGGCAAAGGGAATCTAGGAGGAAGGAAAGAGGACTGTAAAGATCTGTGGGAGGGGAAATGGGTGCAGAGAGAACGGCTGGGGCCTGTCCTGTGAGGGACCAGGGCAGGAGTAGGGAAGAAGGAACAGAGGACAGAACGGCAGGGGAGGCAACGCGCTCACGCAGGGATGGCATTGAAGATCAGCGAGGCCGTCTTGGTGGCTGAGTAGCGAATGTTGGGATCCATGTGCAGCAGGGATGGGATGTCAACTTTCATGGGAAAGCCTGGCAGGTACTGGTTCCCAGAGCTGCGGAGAGGCAGGGAGAGAGGACAGAAACCAGTCAGTGGGCCTGGAGCCTGGCCCCCTCGATTCCTTTTCTCAGCCTCGTCCCCGGGTGGTCTAGTTCTCCACTCATCGCCTCAACCCGCCCTTTCTTCTCCCAGTCAGAAGGAAGGGCTTTCGCCTCCACAAACACTTCAGGACCATCACTGCCCCGCCCCCCGCCCCTGAGAGGTGAATAAACTGTCCTCCTCATGGGCTCCAATACCCCCTTCCATGCCGCCAGGTCCCATCTCAGCAACCATCTGCATCCCGCCCCTCCACCCCCTTTCCAAGCATTGGTTCTCACTTGTCATCCTGGTCCGCACAAGGCACTGTCTTGGTCAAGGCAAATTTCTTATCTGACTCTATTTCCTCAAAGCTGCTGACATCCAGCATGCGAGGGAAACCAGGGGCATAGATCTTCCAGCTGCCCAGGGGAGGAGGCAGAAGAGTTAGGGTCATCTTGGGATAAACAGAATCCTTAGCTTCTAAAAGTATGACTTCAGGTGACCACTGCAGCTTCTGTTTTCTGGCTATGTGACAAAGAATTGGATTTTTTCTGTGAAGATACTGAACCTCAGATAGGAAGCGAAACTCGGAATCTTGTGCATGCTAAGCACATGTTGTACGACTGAACCACACCCCTAAGCCCCAGAGATGGGCTTCTGTTATTATTAAGATAAACAGAGTGTGATGGCACACACCAGGAATCCCGACAATCAGAAGGCTGAGATAGGCCAGCCTGGGCTACCTGAGTATGAGGGGGCACTAAGATTGGTAAATTTAGTACTGTTTCCAATATGGAGACCTGGGTTCCATCAGGGCCACTCAGAGGATGAGACTGGCAATTTGATGGTCTTGGATAAGTGTTGGATTTGGGGGTTGTTTTGTTGTTGTTGTTAGTGGGAAGTTTTTTTGGTTTGTGTTTTGGGATTTTGAATTTGGTTTTTGCTTTTTTCAAGACAGGGTCTCTCTGTGCCTTACCTATTGTGGACCTCTCTCTGTAGACCAGGCTGGACTTGAACTCACAGAGATCCACCTACCTATGCCTCCCTAGTGCTGGGATTAAAGGCATGTGCCACCACCGCCCGGCAAATTTGGGGTTTATACGAGTATGTGAGAGATCAAACTTGAGACCTAAAGAATGCTAGGCAAGCTCTCAACTCTTGAGACACAGCTACGTTCCCAGTCCAAGGTGACTGTTGATATTGGTAGTCTGGGTCCAGATTCAAGTTCAGTGTTAGAGTGGAATTAAGTTTGAGAGACGATGCTGATCAGAATTGAGTTCCCACGGTTTTAACTGAAGTCAGAGTTAGGAATAATATTAGTAAAGCTGAAGTCAGAATAAAGATGTGACTAAAAGTCAAAGTAGGCCGTTCTCACCGATAGCATTCTTGGCGGGCCTGGAGTTCCCGTTTCCTGTGATCCAGAAGGAGGGGGAGGGAATCCTGACAGATGGTTCTTGCTGTAGGGAATGAAAACCAGTCTTCATATCAATCTCTTTTCAAACTGCTTCCTACTGACAATGTGTCTGAACTCTCTAAGTCTTGATCTATGCTATCTCCATGTGCATTACCTGGGGAATGTCCACACACTCTTTGTCCATTCTCCATGGGTTTGAAGCCATTGCCATATTCCTAACTGCTCATGTCTGTCTCCTGTCTAGATAATATTCTCCTTGAGGAGAACAGTCACATCACACTCATTGTTTGCCCTTCCAGGGTCTGACTTGGTGTCTGGCATCATGTTCATAGCATATACTTGATAATTGTTGAATAAATACATTTTAATAAAGCCACCATGTCCTCTGATGGTGAGTGGGGATTGATAGTAAAGTCATGAAAAGTGCTTTGTCTGCTGTGGATAGTGTTCACTTGCCTCACCTTAACACAGAGTACCCATCTCTCACCTCTGAGACATATCAACACACACACACACACACACACACACACACAGTGCAACCCTAGTGTTGCCTCTGTGGAACAGACAGTTCTGGAAGCAGAAAAAGTTCACACCAGTATCCTTGAAATTCAAAATTTAACAAGAGTGCCTAACTCACTTCCCAGACACTTCCTCCCTACCAGAAAAGCTAGAAGGAAGTAGGGCACAGGGTCTTTGCAGCTAAATTCTCGAAATACCCATGACTTTTCTACTTGTTGAAATCTAGCTTGTAAGTTAATTACTTTCTGAGCTCTAGAGAAACATATTCTAGAGAAATGCAGCAGGATGCCATGGATTGTCAGTTGCCTGGTGTGAGAGTATCTGCCTGCATCTGGTGTGCCTGTCTGTGTATGCCTGCTTGTGTGTACCTGCTTGTGTGTGCCTGCCTTTGTGTACCTGTTTGTATGCGCCTGTTTGTGTATACCTGTCTGTGTGTGCCTGTTGGTGTGTGTCTGTCTGTGTATGTCTGTCTGTGTATGTCTGTCTGTGTGTACCTGCCTGTGTGTACCTGCCTGTGTGTGCCTGTCTATGTGTGCCTATCTGTGTGTGCCTGTCGGTGTGTGTCTGTCTGTGTATGTCTGTCTGTGTATGTCTGTCTGTGTGTACCTGCCTGTGTGACTGCCTGTGTGTGCCTGTCTATGTGTGCCTGTCTGTGTGTGGCTGTCTGTGTGTGCCCGCCTGTGTGTGCCCATCTGTGTGTGGCTGTCTGTGTGTGCCTACCTGTGTGTGCCTCCGGAGGAAAAAACACTACTCAGAAAGCGCTTGTATGTCGGGGCTTAACAATGCTCTTTATCAAAAGTTATCTACTTTTAGATCCCAGCATTCCTAACCCCAGTCCTATTTCCCTACACCCTGAGTTCTGAGAGACTCGATTCCTAATCCCAAAAGAAGCTGCTGCAGTACTGTGCAGTCCCTGGCCCTGGCCCACCTGTTCCTGGCCGCAGCTCCACGGTACAGTAGCCCTCAATCCACTGATAGCTGGGAAAGTGAGTCACCGTGCCGTCTGGGGCAGTGACGCTGATGCGACTGCAGTACCAGGGGTCCTTGCGGAAGAAAGCAAAGCGCTCCTTGTGTAAGCGCAATAGCAAGATCTCACCCAGTTCTGCTGCGCAGCGCACCTTGTACTTCTGAACCTGGAGTGATGGAGGCACAAGCAAGACAGTGAGAGAAGGAACTGCCGCGGCATCTTTGCACTGGGAAAGGTGCATTAGAACCTCCATTTATTCTGGCAGATAAGCCTGAGCGCTTGCTGATCCATGTGGTTCCTTTGTGTGAATGAAAAAAAGAGCCTGTCTTCATATAGAAATAGGCACTACACTTAGTGCCTGTGCGGAGTTTTGCTAGCATTCCTAGCCTCCTTGGCCAATAGTGCACTTTTATGTAGGGCAAACTCTCCTAGCGGCGGAAAAAGGGAAGCAAACCCCTTCCAGAGAACAGGAAATCCATGGTCAAAGTGAGGAAGCTTTGGCAAAATTCTAGGGTCACTAAAGGGAGGAGCCGGGCCAAGCAGTGGTGATGCGCGCCTTTAAGCCCAGCGCTCAAGGGGCAGAAGCAGGCACTTCTCTGAGTTCGAGGCCAGCCTGGTTGGTCTACAGAGTGAGCGTCAGGACAGTCGAGGTTGCACAGAGAAATCCTGTCTGGAAAAGCCACTAACAACAACAACAATAAATAGGAGGAGGAGCCGGAAGCCAGAGAAAGTCCCCAGAGCCGCTTGTAAGTGCTCCTTCTCCACAGCCTTGTCTCATCGTTCAAAATGAAATAAAATGGTGATAAAGTTATGGTCATCATCCTGAGTTCAGCAAGACTTGAGGAATCTAACAAGAGTAACCCTCAGCTCTATCAGGTTCTCCGTGAGGTCTGAACCTTAGAGGTCTGTTCCTTAGAGGTCCCCAATCTCTCCTGTGTACTCACCGATCCAGAGGCAAAGTCCCTGCCCACACGATCCAGCCTCTGCTTGGGGCTCTCACCACAGGTGCCCACCAAAGTAGCATAGATGTTGTCCAGTGTGCCAGCCTTCAGGTAGGAACCAGTGGTTACACACAGGCGGTAAACTGCCATGGTGGGACTCAATAACCAAAAACAGTAGCTGGCCCAGAGAAGGTGAGCTACAGGCAGAGCAGAGTCGTCTCCTGGGCAGAAGAAGGATAGGGGTTGGGGGAGGGTGAGCCTGGAGAGGGGCCCAGCTCTGAGATGTTCCTGGGCTCGCTCGCTCTCTCTCCTTCTCACGGGAGCTCCACTGGTAGCTCAGGAGTGCTCTCCCCGCCCACAGTTGTTTGCTTGTCTCTGATAGAGCCGGTCCCTCTGGCTGGCTCATCCAGATGGATATCAGGAGACTAGGTCCATCGAGGAGGGAGGGAAGAAGGGCGGAGGAACCAAATGCCGAGAGGAAGACAGGGAGGAGGTGACGCGTGTGTGACTGGGACACTACCCTCTGCCTGATCAGAGGCTTGACTAACCTCCTGAGGCCCATGTTCACCCTCTCCCCTGTTTCCACGCAGACCCTTTTCCTCCTGTTTCCAAACCAGAAACGGGCACGAGAGCACCAGAATTCCTACATGTGAATCAACCATGTGAATCACACCGTACGTCGGAAAACTGCACCAACCCATAAGTCACACGTGACCTCCCTCAGTAACAACGAAGTAAACAGCACGCTCTCAGCAAGTAAACAGTCCTCTCAGCACGCGGCAGGTGGTCAAGGTCTCCATCTTGCCACCCAAACACCCGTTTTTTCCTCAAGCCTAGTCCCCTCTCTGTCCCCAGGTTTTGATATTCCCGATCTCTATGGCGCCCGTGGAACAGGGCCTGCCTAGTGAATGGAGGCCTGCCGGGCAGCATCTGGAGGCCCCCGTGTGACATTCTTCACGCTCCAGCCCTCCCTCAGCCTGCCTGCTAGACCGTGGGAGGCAACCCACGTGCCCTAGGAGCCGGGATCTAGGTCACAAGGGCGAGGGACGAAAGATAGGCTGGACCAGGGCAACCCGTAGCCCGCAGCGGCCCCGCGCGGCCGGTCTAGGAGCCTCGGGATTCCAGCATGCGCGGCTCCCGCCCCTGCGACCGTCTAAGACAGACCTGTAAGAAAGGCGCAGGCATTAGCAGGTAGGCGTTGTCATGTCAGGGTTCTAGACGCGAAAGTACATCCTTGTCGTTTAGGTAAATGTGGACTGCGGAGGTGCCTGAAAATACTCTTTTAGAGAAGAGTGCAAAATGAGCATAAGGGCCCGGATAGCTCAGTCGGTAGAGCATCAGACTTTTAATCTGAGGGTCCAGGGTTCAAGTCCCTGTTCGGGCGCTCAGCTCTTTTTGGAAAACTCTACCTACAAAGCGCTGCTGACAGGTCGTTCTTTTACGAGATCGATGTGGTAACAAAATGCTTGACTTCTTTTACCAGGAGATGTAGATAAGTGAATTGGGAACAGAATGCCGACCAGTGATAATAAAAGGGAAGAGCAGTGTCTGTGTAAACCACGAATATGAGATTAATTTTCCTAAAAGCCACAAGAAGAGTAAAAAGGAGTTGATGAAATTGCTTTTAATAGTTTATTTCAATTAATACAATATTTGAAATTTTTATTTTAACTTGAAGTTGGTATTTTAAAATCAGCAATTTTGACTTAAGTTTTGGACTTCTTTTGTAATCTTCAGGTTTAGAAGAAGCATTCATATCTCATGTACTCGATAACGACATCTAGTAGTTGACTTTTTCATGCCATTGCTTTGTTTTGTTTCGATAAATGCTAAAGATGGAATGATACGAAAAATAGAATGTAGAATAATGTATGTAATTTCCGATAGCAGACAGGGTAAAGGGGTTCCATGGTGTAATGGTTAGCACTCTGGACTCTGAATCCAGCGATCCGAGTTCAAATCTCGGTGGAACCTTACATTTTCTTTTAATAACTTCGAAAATTTTTTTCAAAGCTTTTTTTCCTTTTAAATAACTTTGAAATTTATCTGTTTCATATATTGAGTAGTTTCACTCTGTATTACGGACCGTCACGTAGAACTTATAGAAAATAATTTACATACACTGGGATCTGCGCCGGATTTGAATATACAATACAAAATACAATACAACATAATATATATTGACATGATTACAGTGGAGATAAAGGTTGCTTAAACATCCGTATGAATAGGGAATGGGTCTGGCGCTCTGTTGGCAAGCCAAACAAAGAAAGCTAATGAAGAAACACTAGCCAACCAATGGTTGTATAAAACTGATTATTCGAAAAGGAATAAGCGTCTACAACTGTAGCCAGAACACCTCCGAAGAAAAACTCTAATGTGGCAGCGGTGGGATTCGAACCCACGCCTCCGAAGAGACTGGAGCCTAAATCCAGCGCCTTAGACCGCTCGGCCACGCTACCCGCACGAAAAGTGCGTTTCCCCGTCGTCTTCCTAAGAGAGTAGGACAGCTGTGCACGCCTCACAACCGGGAAGTGACCCGAAATTCTTTTGCTGTGTATTTCAAAACCGGAATGAGGAGCCACAGGGACCCTGAACGACTTAGTAAAGAGGCTAAACAAACGAACCACGAGACACAGAGACTTACGACAAAGCACGTTTATTTAGTGGGATCAAGCCTGGGAACCGCGGAAGTCTGCGCTCGGTAGCGCAAGGAGCAACCTGAACTGTGCCCTGCTGGCGAGCTCACATCCCGTGACTGTCCCTCCCTGCTCCTTGCACCGGCGTCCACCCTCATGCCCGCCTAGCTCACGCGTGGGCTACATCTCCTCCCGCCGGCCTCTGAGCCCTTCTCCAGCTATTCTGACGCTCCGCCCAATCTTTGTGCACATTCTCCCGCGCTAGCCTTGTTCTCTATGCTAGTCTCCGTATGCTGGAAGAAGGCGCCGCCCGCCAGGTGGCTCTGTGGCGCAATGGATAGCGCATTGGACTTCTAGTGACGAAAAAGCAATTCAAAGGTTGTGGGTTCGAATCCCACCAGAGTCGGTTTTATGGTTTTATTTATCTTCTCTTGGCTTTCATTAAAAAACAAAACACCCACTTTATTTTCAAGTCCAGTCTCAACCTCTGTCTGTCGCTCAACTCCTTACTTACCTGTCTGCCCCCCAACGGCTTGGGCCGTGGAGAGCAGGCCTAAAGGTGGGAGAAGGGTAGGGCGTGACGCCGATATAGAGGCAGGCCCCTGGCTAGGGGACACACCGGGATTTAATAACCATTTTATTCCATGCACTAGGGACTCGGGAAGGGACTGGGCCGGGGGAGAGAGGGTACAATCCTACACACAGGGTAGCGGGGCAGGGAAAAGGGACAGGAAAATATATATTTATATAGATACTCTAATATAAACCACATCTCACCCGCGCGCTGAGCCCGCGCGCCCCGCTGCCCTCCTCGCCCGGATCCCTCTCCTGCCCTCTGGCTGGAGTCTCTACCCCACCTCCAACCCCCGCCCCAGCCCCCCCAAAGCTCAGGGCCAAGGTCTCCAAAAGGCGGGCGGTGGGAGTGGCGGGGCCTTGGGCGCCCCGTCTTGTCTGTAAGGCGGCGGCGGCGGCGGCAGCAGTCCGGTGAGGGGCGCCGGCGCGCCGGAATCCCCGGCGTGAGGGGAGCAGTGGGATGGGGACCAAGCGCAGCGGGGACTAGGGGCTCCCTGGTGCACTTGGGGGCGCTGGTGCAGCGCGGGGCCAAGGGTGGGTGCAGCAGGGTCCAGCGGTGGGCGCGGCGCTGGGAGCCCTGGATCTACGGCCTCTGGCCTGGGTGGTTTGGGGCGCCGGTAGCCGTGCAGCGCGGAGAAAAGCTGGGAGCGGGCGGCCGGGCTGGCGTCGTGCGCAAAGGCCGCCAAGCGAAGCAGGCACTCGCGGAAACCGGACAAGTAGCAGCTGGCGAGCGCCTCGGCGTCCTGGCCTGGGGACCGGGGAGCCCCTGGTGCAGCCGGCGGGAGGACAGGCGGGCAGGGCAGGGGCCCAATGGGGGAGAGGGAAGGGGCGGGGCGCAGAGATCCCGAGGTCAGACGGGCGCACAGACAGAGACGGGAGACCAGATGGACGTGTAGAGGAGGGGAACGAGAGAGACACAGAGACAGACACGCGCAGGTGTCATTAACCTCGCCTCGGAGCACAGCCGGCCGCTCCCCCAAGCCCCCATCCACCGCGGAGCCCGCCCCTTCCCCAGCCCGAGCCTTCCCGGCTCGCACCCACCCTCCCGCCCTCCGCTGCCCCAACTCCCGCGCTGTACCCGGGGGCTCCACCCGGCTTCGCTCCCTCAAGTAGCCCACGGCGAACTCCAGAATCTCCGCTTTCTCCAGCTTCGGGTTCCGGAGGTTCTACAGACGGAGGGAGGCGGGGCGCAGAGACAGAAAGGGGTGGGGAGAGAGGGGGAAAGTGGCTGGGGGAAGAAGGGAGGGGCGGATACGGGAGCTGCGGGTGCCCCCATGACTCGCAACCGAATGTGGAGGTGACCAACAAAGGTCCCTGTCCCACCCTGAGACGAGACTGTCCAACCTGAGGGAGTGGAACCATTTCCCAACTTGTGAGGAGTGTGTAGGAAACAGCAACTCGGATGGTGAAAACCACCGCAGAACTGAAGCTGGCTGCTCCGGGGGCAGGAGGTAGATGAGGACATTTAGAAACCCAATGGGGGAAACTGAGGCACGCTGGAAGCTCAGTTTACAGAGCCAGACAGGAAACTTACAGACCCGCAAGGTGGCGAAGATCGAATTCTGAGAGCGAGATGGGGTGTGGGATGGGATTTCAAAGGCCAGGCTTGGGTCAGGACGCCTTAGAACCAGGGTCACCACTCCAGCTTATGTCCCCACCCCAGTGGAAAGCCCTGGGACACACTAAAGGGCCTGGGATCGGCGGTGGAACTGACCTGGTCCCTGGTCCTCTCCAGCAGTAGAAGCCGCAGCTCTTCCAGGCTGCGGTTGATGCGGTCCCGGCGCCGCTTCTCCACCAACGGCTTCAGCATCTGTGACCAGCGGGAAAAGGAGAGCGGACCGACCGGACCGAGACTCAGCGCCGCTACGCGAGCGTCCGATCCTGCCACTGGGAAAGCCCCCGGCGTCTCTTTCCCCCACCCCCAACCCCTGACTGCCTAGGGCTGATCCATTCGTCCACTCTCACTGCCTCTTTCCCAGCGACCCAGGGTTGGTGAATTTCAGTGGCTCGCCCCCTCTTCTCCCCGCTCCCTGCTCCTTCTGAGTTCTGCTTCCTCCTCTTGTCTCCGTCTGTGACTCTCTCTTCTCTCTACATCTCTATCTTGCGTGGTCTCAGAGTATTAGCGAAGAACTTTGGGGATGTTCTTTGCCCCACCCTCACGGTACGAATCAGAGTAAGTGGCCCAGAGTGGAAGGGAGACATAGAGCACGACCACACCTCCTCGAGGCAGTCGCCTAGAAGTCGCCACTGGTTCTCCTAAAATCTCTCACCCGGCCTCGCACCTCTGGAACCCAAAAGTCTTCTCTGTAAATCAGATGCGGTTCACAGCCGCTTACTGACGGACAGCGTCCACATCCTCTCCTCTTTTTGTCCCCCGCCCTGCTCCACGGGCTCTGTCTTCTAACTTATATGTTGTTTTGTTTCCTTTGCTTGCTATGTGTTTGTAGGGCTCACTCCACGGCCTCGAACTTGCGGTAATCCACCTGACTCAGCCCCCCCCCCCCCAGCCCCGAGCGCTAGACTAGACCACGGTGCCCAAATTCTGGCACTCTCCAGAGCTCTCCAGGCCACAAGCCGCAGCCCACAATAACATAAACCGCTAGACCTCGACTTCCGCCACCCACGCAAATTCGGCTCTGACCCTGTCCTCTTCATACAGGTTCTTTGGGTCTCACGAGCATCTCTGTCCTTCCAGTCCTGCGTCTCCATCCTCACCCCTAACCCACAGTGTTAGGACCTTTAAGTCCTCTGGCCAAAACAGGGGGTCCTTGCTCCCTCCCTTCCCACCTCTCACCTTGGGGCCGTCCCTATTCTCAGCTCGATCCCGAGTGACCATTGCGCCTCCGGACCCTGCGGTGGACGCAACGCGTGGTCCCTAGATCTTTATATCCTGCCTCAGCAGGGTAGGAGGGATAGGACCCAGACCCGCCCCCTTCTGCTCCTGGATGCCTAGGGCCAAGACCCCGGCACGAGGCTCCCGGAAAGGCGGGGACTAGAGGGGGAGGGGAAGGAGAGGAACTGGCCCCAAGTGTGGGAGCAAGGGAAGGAAGGGGCCACAAGCTGGTTTAAGGCTGTATAAGAAGGCGGGACTCAACTGAAGGGAGGGGAATATTAGGGGGAGTTTAAGTGAATTGGGACACAACTCGCTTAGACATGAAATTTGGAGATCTCCTAGAAGAGCAGATTTCTTGGAGGTTCACTATAGCCTCACCAACATTGAAATAAATGTTAGTGCTCTTCAGCTTTGGGCAGAAGGAGCAACCCCTAGAGGCTAGGAGCAGGTCTGCGGGATTCTATTGGCTAGCTGTGGGAACGCTCACCATGTACCTCTCTTCTGCTCAGTTCCCACAGTCACTCCGCTGCTTACCCCTGCAGACCTAGTGAACGCAGAATCTGCCATCAAGCGGCTATAACTGAAGCGTGTGCCCCGAAAACAGATTTCCTTGAGGATGGCTGGACTAAGGTGGGGGACGGAGAGGGGGGCAAAGGAAACTTCTAGAAAAAGCAAGTATAAAGTCTTTTTAAAGTATAAGTAGGAGTGAAGAAATCTTTCCATTTACAAGTATTTGGTTTAAAACTAAATTTAGGAGTATGGCTAACGGGGAAAACCTCACCACAAGCGCACCGGAGTTACTTGCCTCTGGAGGCGTCTAGTGACTGTAGGGGAGCAGGAAAATGTGAGATTTGCAAAAGGTTACAAAAAGGGATCCGCACCCACCTCAAACCAATAGCATGGCCCTCGACGGAAGGATGTGTCAACCCTTAGAGACTCCAGGACGAAGTGCCTGGGGAGGTAAAACCGAAATTTAGCATGACAAGAACACATGGGGAAAGGACACCATAAAGACAGGGGCTACAAACCGGGCCAGAAGGTAGTAGTGGAGTGTAAGTGGAGCCTCCTTCCAGAGGCCCTCCCCAACCTGAGCGATTTTTCTGGCAGAGGCTGCCTTGCCAAACGCAGAACGGGAGGGGCCCAGACTTGAGAAGGGGGCTCCCATTTGGGATTAGGGCCCCCAGTACATCCCACCTTCCCTACTTCAGCCAAATGGGAGCACAGATGTGTGGCCACAGCAGGCCCCGCCGCCCCCCTCCTTGGGAACCAGGATTGGGGTTGAGTTTTTCTCACCTGCACGTGAGGCTCGAGGGCCGGGGCAGTTTGCACCCGGGTGTGGGGCCGCCCCTGGCCATATGGAATGACTTTATGGCCCGGTGGCCGGATCCAAGGGAAAGAAAGAATGGCCCGGCGCTCCACCCACCTTAACTATTCTTTACAAACCCTTTCCACACGCAGAGGTTTGAGCATGGCTAGCTCCGCCTCGGATCAGTTCAGATACATTCATTATGACCAGTTCATCTGTCTGCATTGGTGGTTCAGTGGTAGAATTCTCGCCTGCCACGCGGGAGGCCCGGGTTCGATTCCCGGCCAATGCATAAGCAAGTTTTTTTTTTTTTTTCCTTTCGAACCAGGAGAAAATGAAATTGATGAGGCGCCAATTCAAGCAAGCGACTCTTTTTCTTAAACATTTCAACCAAAAGTGAACTGTTTCCGCGGCCGCCCTGGAAGCTCCGGAACTGGTCCCTGACTCCGCAGATCCTCATACCTCCCCCACCTCAAGCCAGGGAGGTTCAGGCTGCCCGAAACACACACACCCACGTCCTACCATCCGCAACCCAGAGAAAGGACACACAGCTGGGATCCCTGCCCAGGGGTCCTCTCCGCCCTCGGCAGGGGAGGGCCAAGTCTTCCTGATCTTTCTTTCCCTCTCCTCTCTCTCCCTCGCATTTTCTGCTCTGAACCGCCTTTTCCCCAGGTCCAAGGACCTGGGCATGTCAGCCTTCTGGTCTTTCGGGTCTCAGCGACTCCATCTCGCTCTGATTTTTTTTTTCTTTTTTTTAGATCTCTAGGCGACTTCTGCTGGGGTTCTCCGGGTCTAGGGTGGTCTTTTCGGCTTCTGAGTCTCGCGTCCCTCTGCTGCTCCCTCTCTGCACCTCTCTGGGCTGTCTAGTCCTCTTTCCTGGTCCCTGTCGCCTGCAGGGACCCTGCGCTCCCACGCTCTCACCCCCGGTTCCCCGCAGCTCCCGGGCCCGCCCCTGGCCGGCAGCTTTGATCCCGCACGCGCCGCGCCCGGGGAGGGCGGGACCCGGCACCGCCACCTGCCAAAGCCACTTGTGAGCAACCCGGGGGCCCTGACGCCCCGCACTCCTTTTCCGCTCCCCTCCCGAGCGCGCCGCCGCCCTCCGCGCCCCTCCTCCCGGCCTTCTCAGGTTCTCACAGTCTGAATTCCGGTTTAAGCCTTCCTCTCCTGTCTCTTTCAGCCTGATGGGTCTCATCTTGGATTGTGTCAGTGACAACACTCCCTTCTCAGTTCCAAGCTGGGGCCGTGGCCCTAGGAGAAAAGTAAACAATCTTGTCATCACTGCGAGCCCAAGAGGTACATTTGCCGGCTCAATCGTAGATCTGTGTCTGCCTGCTGTGTGCCCACTATTGTAAGGATTTGAGGTTACATTAGCCCTGAGCTTTCCCGAAACGTGCATTATTGGCCGTGTGGGGACAGGAAACAACCAAGAAGGCAGAAAATAGACTAGGATAACTTCCCGTGGTTGTAAGGGAAAGTACAGCGACGTGACAGTGACATTCTAGTTTAGTTAAAGTGGCCAGAGGCAGCCTCACGGCGGTGATAATACCTCAGTGTGGTCACCCACGAGTTCCAGCCCTCCTGTTGAAAAGAGATTTGTTGGAGATCTAAAGAAAGAACCTAGAACAGAGAACTGGGGAGTGGAGGATATAAAGTGGGATTAAGATAACAGAGCCCATTTCACAGGATTTCGGAAGCCTTGGAGGGTCTTGGGGATTAAGTGCAATGGAGAATTCAAGACCAGCTTTGGCAACAAGACCACTTTGGAGCTGACATCCTAGCTTGAGCAAATGTTCTTTTAAGAAAGTGTAGCCCCACTTTCCTAAGCCGTACCCTGCATCTTCCCACCTCTCGATAGGAAAGGGGTCTTCCCTGCTACTGAGGCCCATTCTCCACCCCCTCCCCACGCTGGCATCAACCCACCCATCTCCGACCCTACCCCAAATTCCTGTTATTCCCATGGGCATCAGAAGTGCTACAGGCCATTTGATGAGAAGCGTGTGAAACGCTCATTTCGAAGAGTAGAAAAATAAACCTATGGGTTTAAGAAAATAGGCTTTCTCAGCCTGCTGAAGGCCTGTTTGAGAACTTCAAATGCATAAGTTGCTTCACCATGATGCTAACGAAATTGAGGAACCCAAAAATAGAATCTAGGGATATACACGCCTTTAATCCCAGCACTTGGGAAGAGGCAGGCGGTTCTCTGTGAGTTCAAGACCAGCCTGGTCTACAAGAGCCAGAACAGGCTCCAAAGCTACAGAGATACCCTATGGGGGGAGGGGGGGGGCACATGACACACAACAACAACAACCTAAGGTTACCTTCCAGTGAGACTAATTGAATGAGTAATTTGACTGCTCTGGTGCAGGTGAGGCCTGTGATGTGGCCTGTGAAGATGTCCCTAGTGTACCTTTGTTGTGTGTGGGGGCGGGGGGGGTCTCTATGAAGATCATAAGCCTCTGTTTCAGAAAGAGCCTGTGTCCAGGCGTGTCATGGCTGTGTCCTGTCACATGTACAGGTATCTATGTCTCACTGCACCCTCCGTATGGTGAACCAGGCTGAGGTTCAGAGGAGGGCAGTGCAGGGCCACATGATGGGCCTGGAAGGATGCAGAGGCCGGAAGAAAGACTGGTACAGCTGGTGCTGTGCTTAACTTCCCCTCCCCCACTGCGACGTCTCCCCAGGCCTGGGTTCCCAGACTCTTGTCCTTGCCCTTTCGTCCTTCTGAGGGAAAGTGTGCTTGTTAGGATGTCCTGGGTCCTGAGTAGCGGAGTTCCTAGACCGCTGTCTCCCTAGGGCTTCAGGGCTGAAAGGAGGAAAACTCGGCCTCCAAGCCAAAGCAGGAACACAGGGGAGAGAGAGTTCTAGGCTCCTAAAGCAAACCCCTGTGGTCCAGATTCCTGGCGTCTTGTTCTGTGATTCAAAACCAAACGGGAATCACAGACTCAGATAAAATAGGAAAGAGCCCTTTTCTTCCTTTCTTTTCTTTTTTGTTGTCTATTTCGAGGAAGGGTCTCAACAGGAAAGAATATCATAAACTTTAAAGACCCCAGCTATAAAATGTGAACCCCGCCTGCCATTTCTTCAGGCCCTGCACGTTTATCCTACCTGCTCTGTTCGGGGCCCCTCACAGACAGCTCCGAACATAGTCAGCTCTGTCCTTACCCGCTTCTGTTCTTGCGGGGTGGGGGGGCGGGGGGAGGGCGGGGAGGGGAGAAGGGACACGACAGTCCGTGGGCGTTACTATTGGCAGGCAGTAAGTACCCTGGAGGAAAAGCGGAGAAAGGGAGGAGAGGGTGAGAACTGGGATTCTGCAGTCTCATCCTGGAAAAATGGAGTACCAGGACAAGACGGCCCCGTACTCCTTTCCTAGCGCTTGAGGCAGGAGAATCAGAAATTCAAAGTCTTCCCCAACTACATGAGGAGTCTGAGACCAGCCTGGGCTACAGGAGACCATACTTTCAGAAGAAAAAGAAAGAGAAAGAAAAAAGGTTTTGTTCTGTAATCCCATCTATTTATGTTGGTTAGAAACTTTTGACTCTTATTTTGTCCATTGAAATATTGAACTATATACTCCATTACAATCATTTGTTCAGAGTTGATTGTGGTGGCACACAACTTAATCCCAGCACTCAGGAGGCAGAGGCAGGCAGATTTCTGTGAATTCAAGGCCAGCCTGTTCTACACAGTAAATTCCAGGACAGCAAGACCCAAGACTCAAAAAGAACAAACAAAATAATAATTTAACAATAATCAATTTTATTCATTTATTTGTTTGAGGCAGGGTCTCACGTGGCCTCTAATGACATTGAACTTGTTATTCTCTTGCCTCCACCTCCCAAGCAGTGGGATTTAAAAACATGCACCTTTACCCAGTTTTACGAGGTGCTTGGGATCGGCTCCCTTTCACGTGAGCTCCGTCCCCTGTCCTGTATCCTCGACTGAGCCATTGGTAGTTCAGTTGAGTACAATGCCTCACCTGCTGTCTTCTTACCTTTCGGCTGGTGCTTTGAATGCTTTCTCCCCGTCTGGCGTAGCAAAGTGTTCTACAGTGTCTGGCAGCTCCTCAAGCCCACTGTGAATACCCCAGGAAGAGCCTTGGCTCATGTGAGCAGAGAATGGCATCTATAGGCTGAGATCTAGGTTTCTGTCTGTTTTCTTGCTGGTGCCTACTAGTGTGTCTTTGCTTCTAGGCTCACTGGAGGGAAATGACAGTTGGGAAGTAAGAAACGCGACAGGAAGTCATCCAGGAAACTGCAGCTGCTTCTTGACCCCAGCATCTGCTGATAATCAGAGGCCCCTCTGCGGTTAGACATCCCTGAAACTGCAGTAGGGTTCCTACTACATCTGAAACGGAGGCAGCAGCGCCTTCTGCCACACAGATACAGTTAAGAAGGGTCTGCATCCTAAAAGGGCTGAGGTTCTTAGAATATCATGCCTTGTGGATTTGACACACACACACACACACACACACACACACACACACACACACCTTTTAGTGAGACTCATGGAAGAATTGGTTCATCATTATTTGAAGGCGGAAAGGATGACCTTCCTCTATGAAAATGCCACTCACCTCCTAAATATTCGTGTTTTCTTTCAAATCCACAGCATGGAATCCATGGGGCTGCACTCTGCCTCAGCAGCCCCTCCCATCTTTCTCTGGAATGTTCACTGTGCTTACCTTTGCTAAATAAACTTTGCTCAAGATGTCTATACCTCTTGACTGTTTCTTTCCATCAAGAAGAACAGAGCTGAGAAATCCTCATAAGAGAAAGAGCTAGAAAATTGTCTATGTGATAATTCGCTTCTGTTTCTCCATACAGTGAAACCATGAGTTTATATTGACACTGCCCATTGGAAGGCTCGAGAGGTTGGAAGATTGGTGGAATCGGAGTCATGATTTATTTTTTTTTCTGGATTTGAGCATCAGACCCCCAGCCCTTTTTCTTTTT
Organism: Myodes glareolus; assembly: GCF_982192425.1. Classification (NCBI taxonomy): domain Eukaryota; kingdom Metazoa; phylum Chordata; class Mammalia; order Rodentia; family Cricetidae; genus Myodes; species Myodes glareolus. Next base: position 55,124,592 of record NC_142034.1, read on the forward strand.
TAAAGTTTATGCATTTTTTTAAATTCACTTATTTTTATTTTATGCACACTGGTGTTTTACCATAGGGGTTGTGTCCCCTAGAAATGGAATTACAGACAGTTGTGAGCTGCCATGTGGGTACTGGGAATTGAACCAGGGTCCTTCTGAAAGGATAACCAGTGGTCTTAACCACTGAGCTATCCCTCCAGCCCCCCCAGTTCCCCAGCCCTTTTTCTTTTTTTTTTTTTTAATTTTTTTTATCTTTTTTTCCCAGCCCTTTTTCATACAAGGCAAATCTACTCTACTGATCTGTAGCCTGTATGCATTTGGTTAGCTGCTTAGTATTTTGCTGCACTCTGAAACAGACTCTCACTATGTAGCCCAAGCCTGTCTCAAACTGGAGAGATCCTTCTGAGAGTGGAAAATTACAGATGTGTGCCAACCTCCACTCCCTCCCCTTTGTTGGGGAGGGGAAGGGAAGGGCAGGTATAGTAGCTCATACGTGTAATCCCAACACTTTGGAAGCTGAGGTAGAAGAATTGCTGAATTTCAAGACCAACCTGGGCTACATAGTAAGTGTATTGAATCTGAGGCCATCCTGAGCTACTTTGTTTCAACCCTCTCTTCCCCCACCTTCCACCAAAAGAGTATCCGGGAAGAGAACCATTGTCACAAGAATGGTAGTTAGTGGAATGGTAATGGGAGTTGCCTCAGAAAGTGCCTCCTCAGAATGCCAGAGACTGGACACTAGGAGGTAATTTAGGTAATAGATGGCAGGGAAGAGACAAGTCTGGATGAGGATGTAATAGTGAATTCAGGGACCCTTAGCTAAGCCTTGCATATTAGAAAAAGAAACAGCTGATTGATCAATATGGAATGTTAGAAAAAAAAAAAGACCCAAGGGGATCCCAAGGGTCTTAAGTGTAATCAACTAGAGAAATAGAAATCTTATCGACCAAATTGAGAAGAGCACAGGTGAAGCAGCTTTAGGGAACAGTGTATCCCTGCTAGACAGTCGAGTGTAGATGGGGAACAGTCAGCCCTGGAGATGGAAACAAGAGGCCACCTGGAGTATTATCTGGCTTTTAAAGGTACTAGACCAGAGAGTCTCGTAACATGGCCAAAGTGTCTCCGGCGCCCTTGCCGTATCCTGTACCCTGCAGTTTACTTCCTTCTGTAGATGGAGATGCTTCTCAATGTCACCATTGCTCAGCCCGTCTCTTTGTGTGACGCCTAGACTCCTCCTGGGACACGCCATCTCGAACACATTCCGCTGCTGTTCTGAGGAGCGTTTCATTGTCCAGGTTTCAGAGCTGTAAAGAAGGCAGCTAGAGACAAGTGTCTCATGTCCTTGTAATTTTGTTGTCGTTGTGTCTCCTGCTGACCAAACCTTTCCTAGGGCCTGGAATGCAGCCCTCGCTGTCCCTATCTGCCTCTTGACGTCTGAAATAGTTCCCTCCTTTGAACTGAAGACAGCACTCCTTGGAGGAGCGCATGGGATAAAGTGAAGAGGAGGATCCAAAAGACAGTGGTTAGACAGCATAAAGGAAGGCTGTGGAGCCTTGGGTATGACAACAATACAAGCATCTAGGACTGCTCAGAATACTGGAGAACTACCGTAAATGGGCAGCCCATGCATGCTGAAGCATTGCCAGGGTATTGATGATGATGATGATGATAATGATGATGATGATGAGATACCAGAGATGCCTCAGCAGAAAGCACAGAGGCGAGAGGCCGCTGGAAGACTGAGCCTTGTGACTCCCCTAACACTTAAGATCCAGAAAGGGAGTCTGTGAACGAGCTGCTAATGGAACAGAAGGGACATCAGAAGGGTGTCGGAAGCTGGAAGGTAGTGAAGAGGCTCTAAGGGCCTGCTCCTGTCCATTTAGCAATGTAATGGCTATCTGTAACCTTAACACAGGGCGGCTATGATGGTGAGAAGGGTATATACATGGTCGGAGGGGGTTCAAAGGAGCACTGGAAGGTAGAAACGGTGAGATCACTTATTGTTACACAGAGGAACAAGGAAGGAAATGGTAACTGGAGAACAGCATAGGGTCCAGACAGTGTCTTACTGGTTTTTGGCCTTTTCCCCAGTTGACTTAGACCACTGTAGTCTAGGCAGTCAGGAAAGGATAGAGGTCTGTCTAGCTCAGTAGTCTGGAAGCTGGGAAGCCCAAGAACAAGGAGCCAGCATGTCTAGTGAGGGCTTGCTTGTTGACGGAGGGAATCATACGATGTGACAGAACAAGGAAACTTATTGGAGTTGCGTCTTAGAAAGCTGTAGTCGTCGCGGGGGCTCAGCTCATATGACATCCTCTAGTGTGAATAATGTCCTGAAGACCCTACCTTCCATCAAATTAGATATCTAGGGATTAAGTTGCCAATACAAGAACTTTTCAAGGACACACAGCAGATATTTTTGTTCTTCGGGACAGAATCACCACGCTGGAAGCTGATGAGAGCAATACATTCGAAAGGGAAATTTTGATGGCATGGAAAACAGAGCAACGAGGGTCAGAGGGATGGAAAATCTAGCAGTGGAGGTTGGCCATAGTTCAGTGGAAGCGTTCTTCTGTAGTCGTCAGGGAGAGGAGGCGGGGTGGCGGTAAGGGCATGCAGCTGCAGCTGCCCATGGGAAATTGTCTTCCCAGTGAGTCAGAAAACAGAGCCTCGGCTCTACACAAAGCTGTAGACAACCGAGAAAAGTTGGGAGAGGAAAGGAGGCCCCACCCCAGGAAAGTGTGTACGAACTGGTTGTCCAATGCAAAGCCGACAGCCCTGAAAACATATACAGATAGCATTAGACGAACCGAACAGGCTATATTTGGGAATATATGTGTATATACATATATCTATATGCATGCAATAACAATTAGAAAAATAAGGTCATGAATCTGAAGGAGAGCAGGGAAGAGTATACAGGAGGTTTTGAAGGGAGGGAAGGAAAGGGAAACGAGAAATGAAATTAAATTACAATCTCAAAAATGAAAAACAGATTTGAAGGCGAGGCGAATGGGAGATTCGTGGTTTCGGGTGGCACAGCCGAAAAGTAGAGGAAAAGGTTGAGTAGATTTTGAGTGGAGCTGTTATTCTTTGTGGTTTGGAATTGAGTCCACGGTAGTTTCAACTTCGCACGGGGGCGCTAGCGAGCTGATCCCAGGTGGCCGAATCCCAGTGAGTGCGTCTACAAAGTAAGAACTAGAAAACGAACTGTTTTCCGCTAACCAAAGCAGCAACACCTAATACCAAAACTGACAACGCTGTGAGCAGGATTCGAACCTGCGCGGGGAAACCCCATTGGATTTCGAGTCCAACGCCTTAACCACTCGGCCATCACAGCCGCGTGCGGCCACGGCCTGGCAGGAGCTATAGCTGCCTATCAAGGCTTAGACTCCACCCCATCCCACCCACGGCGGGCTGGGCAGTTTTGTAAAAGCAGCTGTGCGCGTGCGCCCTGGCTTGAATGGCAGACGCAGTCCGCTTGGAGCCGCAGTGAAACCCGGTAAAACCAGTTCCCGCGAGGTTGGCGGCTACGGAATCTCAGAAAGCTGGCCCTAAGAAGGGTCTAGGTGGAGAAGAAAACTCCTTCGCGGCAGATGTCAATAATTCGGCAATAATATACCATGTCCCATGCAAGTCAGGCACCGCTGGGATTCGAACCCAGGATCTCCTGTTTACTAGACAGGCGCTTTAACCAGCTAAGCCACGGCGCCAACGGGTATGTTTGGCGCTTCTAGGATCAGCTGTTACTGACGCGAGGTGGGCAGGGAAACGTGAAGTCCAAATATCTGAACTGGACCTCTGTTGTTTCAACCCACTCAGGCTCCTTCCTTGCTGGAGTGAAAGCTCTGGTGTCTTAGCGAACCAAACTGACCAGCTGCAAGAACTATTTTCGCTGGTGTGTTGACGTGAGGCTAAAGAAGTCAGCTAAACTACCACGGGTTTCCCAGCGCTTCCACGTGCTTCTGCCACAGTACCTATGACTGGAGCTTGCCTGAGACCTTAACCACATTCTTCTTGTTTCTCTGCATCTCAGGATAACCATGCTAACTAAGGTAATGGTAGAGTGTAGTTCTATTATGTGAGCAAAGCCTTTTGCTGCCAGGAATGTGGAGGAAAAGGAATAGGGTTCATTAACCCACCTATTGCAACCTTGCTGGTGGTAGGGACAATCCTCCCCTCACCCAAACTCCCGACTTCATTCCACAAAGTCTTGGGTTTTTGGTTTTTCATTTTGTATTTAAAAAAAAAAAAAAAACAGACACAATATCAAAAACACAAATGCCATTGGTAGAGGGTAGAGCTGAGAACACCTGGGTCCCACCTGAGGGGCAGCACCAGGGACTCCATGGTCCACCAACCTCCCCTACCCTGGAGCAGCTAGGGGTTCAAAACCCCTGGGTCCTACACGGACCCCAGGCTCCCCTCCTCCCATCTTGAGATGAGGTAGGAGAGTGAGCTGTCTCCCCCAATAAATAAGTGCGGCCCCGACCCTCTGACTGGGACTCAGGCTCAGCTGAGATTTGAAGAGGCCCATTCAGCAGCTTGTCAGCCACCTGAACTGGATGAGGGAAGGTCTCTTCAGCAGGGTGGGGACGGACGATCCTCCAAACTGGGCTGAAAACTTCCGCTCTCTGCTAAGAGGCCAGAGGCAGCCCCTGGGTCCTGGACTGGTAGTGGGGGTCCTGCCCCCTGTGTGGGGAGAAGCTGGGGCAGTTTCCTATTGGTTGGTCCAGCCATATCTTGAGTTCTAAGAACCCCAACATGGTTGAAAAGGAAGCCTCTCATAGACTGCTGTGACCCCCAAAATGAGTCTAGCTGGTGCCGTTTTCTTCTGCAGGTAAAGCTGGACTGGATGAGTTCCCACCTTGTTCTTCTTCCTCCATGGCAGAGTCCTGAGAGCTTGAGCCCTTAGCCCCAGTTTGGGTCTGGGCCTCCTCCTCACCACCACCACCACCATCACCACCACCACCCCCACCCTCGCCTCCACCCTCCTCCATGGGCTCCAGCCCCAATCCATCCAGTTCTGAGAAGAGTGGGTCATCAGAATGGCCAGGATCCTGAACGCTGCTACCGCAGTCCACACAAGCCTTAGAGGGAAAGCAGGACATGAGTTAAGCAGGCTCCTCAGTGGGATTTGGCAAGCCCAGCATCCCAACCTTAACCTAACCCTGAGTCCCAAAATAATCTCCCAAGAAACCAGTCCACACGTGTAGCTAAAGGCTAACAAGGTTGGAAAATCCTCCAGTGAAGGGGCTGGAGAGCCCAGCTTCAGGTATCAGTACCCACATGGTGACCAAACCATCCTTAACTCCAGTTCCAGAGCTCCCTCTTCTGACCTCCATGGACACAGGACCAGGCACACATATATGCAGACAAAAACATTCATATACAGAAATCTGAAATTTTTTAAAAAAGTGCTCCCCACTACTATGGGATGGTATACTAGGGGCCAGAGAAGTTCTGGAAAAACTCATGAGGTAATGTGGTTTAACATTACATAATCCAACAATAGATTTAGGGGATTAGCATCCTTCAGAATTAATGATCCAAAGACACTGGGATCAGACTTTATTCCTCTATCCCTTGAACCTGAGCTCAGTTTCTTCCACCCTAGTCTCTTCCTGGCTTCCCAGACTTCTCTCACCATGACATCAAGGGCTCGAGGCAGCTGGCCCTTCCGGACCCAGGAGTGCACAGCACCCAGTTCCCGCCGCTGATCCTCTGAGAACCGTGGCTGTTGCTTCTGCATGGCCCGGAGCCTCTCCCGGTCTTGCTTCAGCACAGAGGCCGTGTCCCTGTGTGAGGATGGTAGAGGCTAGGATCCAAAGTCAAGACCCACGACATTGCCAGTCATTTTCAACCACAATTCCTTAACCCACTGTCTTCTGTGCCTTCCCTGAAGGCAAGTAAGATTTCAATACCAGGAAAGCTACTCTCAACTACTGATGGGCCCCAAAGGACAAGGGCTTATGCCACGACGGGCACCTCCAGGTCAGACCCGCCCCAGAAAGAACCTCAGATATCTGGGTTGTGCAGGGAGGCTAGTCTCTCCGCTGCTCTGAAAGGGAAGACGATGATGAGGCCACTAAAGCTCACCTGGAGGGCACCTGGTAAGTCATCATGACGTGCTGGTCAGCATTGGCCATGAGCAGCCAGATGGGATCCTGGAGCACATACTTGATGACCTGGTCCCCAGGCTCAGTCCTGACCTGAGCAGCACCGGCCTCAGCCTCTGAAGAGTCAATACTGCCGAAGTACTTGCTTGTGTGGCTGCTCTGACTGCTGCCTGTGGAGGGGTGGGGAAGGTCAATGGAGCCGGTCTGGCTAACACAACCACCCTGAGAGGCTTCACCGGGCCACCCTCTAAGGCCCATTGTGCCCAGCCCACTGGTTTTAACAAATAAGGTCAAACTGGGGCTTAGCTTCCCACCTCCCCATCTCTGTCCTACTCTGGGAAGTCCTGGAGGATGAGCACTCACGAGTAATGCTGGCTGAGGTGCTCCCCCCTTCGTGGGATCCTGAACCAGACCCAGAGCCTAAGCCAGAGCCCAGGGAGCCCGAGGCTGCAGAGCCTGTGCCAGAGCGGGAATCTTCTTGTAGTAGTAGCTCCAGCAGGTCGCTGGAGCCCGAAAGTGCATCCTGATTGGAGGACTCAGTTACCTAGAGACAGAGGGGAGTGGAGGACAGGAAGGCAGCAAGGAGTCAACGCTGTGGCTTCTCAACTGCTTTTACTGCTGAGGGGAACCAGAGGAGACACACCCAACCCAACAGATCTTTGCTCCTTGCTCCATGACACAGGGCCAAGCTGAGAGGAGAGAGCTGAGGACTCGCAGGGAACATAATGCAGACCCTTTCCAAGAGGCAGATACACTCTCAGAATGTGCACTGATGGACAGAACCGTCCCTTCCCAGAGGAGGCAGCTGATTTCTGCTCCACTCACAAACTCCGCTTGGACCTCCCACCCACAGCAATTCCAGGAAGCTGAGAACTGACCCAGGCAGAAGAGGGCCAAGGGCTGAGGGCACTGGAAGAGGGGGAAGAGGGACTTGTTGCTCACCAGTCTGGCCTCTGGCTCAGCAGCCTCCTCACTGGGAGGGAGGGGCCCAGCACTGCTTCCAGGGCCCCCTGCAGCAGCACCCCCCTCAGTGCGGGGGGACTCCTCAAGCTGCAGCAGATTGAGCTGAAGTGGGGAACTGCATCTTGAGTTGAACAGTGGGGAGTCTGGACGGTGTGGGGGGCTAGGGGCCAGTGGGGGCAGGGATGGAGAAGGCGAGTGGGAAGGAGTAGGTAGCCCCTCAGCAGGGACCTGGGATATCCCATATGGATAGCTAGGTGGGGCAGGGAATAGATAGTTAGGGAGCACCAAGGCCACCATTGGAGTCACCAAGGGAGAAGGGAAAGTAGCAGGGGGCACAGATGTGGGGGCAGGGGGAAGAGGTTGGGGACCCCCTCGAGGGGAGAACATTGGGAGTGGGTAGGGCTGGACCACTGCTGGGAAGGGGGTAGTGGTTGGTGGAGGTGGCCAGGGTCCAGAAGAGGGCACAGGGGAAGGATGGGAGACATAGCAAGGAGTTTCAGGCTGGGGTGTCTGGTGGTGACGAGAACGTTTTGCTTTAGATCTGCAGTGGTGTCGGCGACCAGGGGGCATGGGGCCATGGTGGCAGCCTGTGGGGAAAGACCAGGGTTAGCAAGGAGCCTGCCCCTCCACTGCCCTAACACACTGAGAAGAAGACAGGCAAAGGGCCGAAAGAGCTGCTCAGCCTGCACGCAAAAAAACAAACCAGAAGCTCGGAAGTAGGGAAGTTTCAGGGATGAGGAACAGGAGCCAGGGGACGGGGGTTTACTGTGAAAGCAGCCAGGGAAGGACAAGGTTACATGAGGGTCAAGCTGGGGGTGTGCAAAACAGAGGCACACTGGCGGGTAAGAGAAAGCAGAGTGGGGTCCATGGATGAATAGGCAGGTGACTTCAGCACTTCTGCCAAAACCCCTCAGGCTGGGACAGCCTGGACACTTGTCCTGCCAGCTGAAGCTGTGCTCTGCCTAACTCACAATGGCGCGATGTGGTGGGCAGAATAGGCCGGGCCTCAGTTCTATGTCCTGCAGCTGCCTGCAAAGGTCTCCTGCAGGTACCTAGACGGGCTACTTTCCATCTGGAAGTCCAACTCCATCAGAGAGTGGCCCAGTCTCTGCCCGTTCCCAGGCTAGGACTCGAGGAGCTTACCTGGAACTGAGCACTTTCACCTGCTCATCTCAATGCCAGCCCCCCAAGCTTCCCTCCTTAGGAAGCCTAGCCTAGCAGGAAGAAGCTATTCTAGGCATCTAAACAGTGTCCTGAGGGTGCAGACTCCATCAGCCTGGGTCCCAGGGCAGAAACATCTCTCTCACCACCACATGACCACCCTAAGCACCTGGCCCTAGGCGGGCTGTGTAAAAAGCATCTCAAGGAAGGCCAAGGTGGCTACCTCGCTCGCCAGGGGTGGAGGGCGCCACAGAAGAGTTGTCAAGTCCACGAAGCCTGCCAAGGTCTCTGAAGCGGCTGAGGAAGGCTTGCTCTTCCTTTTGTGTGTGCAGGGACAGCACGGCCTTGGTCAGACCCACTGGGCGATAAGCATCTGGGGCTGGGTCAGGAGCTACTGTGGGGCTGGGGGCTGGGCTAGGGGTTGGGCCAGGGGCTAGGACAGGCAGGTCCTCCATCACAGTGATGTCTAAGGAAGGAGAGATGGGAAAAAAGTGGTGAGAAACATCTCAGAGGTCAGCACGTCCACACTACAACCTCCCTGCCAAGAGCAAAACTATCCCAGGAGAAAAGAGGATGCTCAGTCCCCAGCCAGGGCCAAGACCCTGCAGGAACCCCTGGGATGACACCTCTGCCTAGGGAAGCCCATATCTTGCTTTTCACACGTTAAAGGTCTACTCAAAGATCCCAAAGAGTCTTCATATTCCTTGCTTTAGATCCTCTATGGTCAGCATCTCAGTGTTGGTCCCCCTCCCCTTATATCCTGCTTTTATGGTTCAACTGACAGTAAGAACACAGGAAGAAGAATGGGGTAGGGGTGGGGAGCAAGCATCAGAGGTTAAGGAGGAGCTAAAGTGGCCTCCTTCTCTCCACTGGGGGAAGGGAGAGAAAGGCAGGGAGGAAAGAGAGGGATCAAGTGGGGCCCAGTCACTACCTCTCACTCCATGCCCATACCCGACTCCGGGGGCTTCTTGTCTCCCACATGGACGATGGTGGAGCTGAAGCTACACTGACTGGTGACAGACACCACGCTCTCTGCCTTATTGGCCAGGGCGAGCGGGCTCAGGGTGCCTCCCACCACTGGCTCCTTTCGAGGAGTGGCCCCCTCCCCAGACAGCACTGCTGACGTCGGATCTGTGCGGAGAGATGGCACTGGTTACCCACCCTATCCCTTGGAAGGTCCGGAGAGGGAATCCCAGGGAAGAGTAGGGAAGGATTGGCTAGAGGGAGGAACCTAGAGATCAGGAGGCAGGATAGGGCTGGGAAGAGCAGGTAGGAGCCTCCAAGGCAGAGGTGTAAAGGCCCAGGATTACCAGGACTGCAAGGGCAATGGGAGCCAGGCATGCACTGTGTCTTTACCTTTCTTGGCCCCCACAGGAACTGGACCGGCCCTCTGCTTGTCGTCATCAGAGGCAGAGGAGGCAGTGCAGGAAGAGGAGGAGGCACATTTACGCTTTGTTGTGCTGGGAATGTTGCAGCTCTCCAAATACCTGGGGTGGACAAAGCAAAGAGTCTAAGAGCAGGGCCTAGGGCAGGAAAGAAAGCCTGAGAGAGAAGGTGATTGGCAGTCTTACCTGAGGATGCTGTCCAGGCAATTGATCTGCTGGTAGGAACAGCTGGAGGCTTCCTTCCTCTCCGGCTCCTCAGGGGCCAAGGCTAGTGGGGCTTGGTCGGGAACAGGGGCCACCTCCAGTTCAGGGTTTGGGGACTGGCAGGGAAGGACTTTGGCCTTCAGTGTACCTGTAGCAGGGACAAGGAGAAGAAAAGGCAAATGGGTTAGGAATGAAGGTAAGGGGAACCTGAGGCTTTAATCCTCATCCCTGCTGCTCTACGATGTTACCAACTTACCAAGGAGGCGGGGCCGAGGAGGAGGCTTGGCCCGGGACTCAATGAAGAGCTGTTGTCCCTGGTGCTTCACCAGATGCACATCCTTACAGATCTGCTGGAACGTCACCTATGGGACAGCAGAGCACTGGGCAGCATTGGGGTGACAGTGCCAGGGGCCCAAGTATCAGTAAGACCACCCGGGAGCCTAGGCAATGGTAGCATGAGGAACAGGCAATGTCCCAAGAGAGCGGACCATGAGAAAGGTGACATGGGAGAAGGCTACTCACTGGAGCAGGAGGCCCAGGCCCCTCAGCATCACCCCCATTGCTATCACTGGAGGAGCCAGGGCTATGGAGAGGACCGGGGGACATCAGAGGGCCAACTCCACAGAGTCCTGTGGGGCTGGAGCTGTGCACAGGCTGCAGCAAGGAGAAAGATAGTTGGTTAGATGTCTACATCCTGCCCCCTGACCACTTCACTCTTGAGGCCTTCCTCAACTCTCACCTGCAACAGCAGTCGATGGATCTGCTCCGAGAGCTCCTGTATATCAGAGTCCAGGGACAGAGCCGGGGTGGGGGCTGGGGGAGTGAAGACGTCCTCATTCAGGGGTGCCCTGCAGGATGGTAAGGGTGAATACAGTCCTTTCCTTGATCCTGTCCCATCCCCAGTGCTAGCTCAGAGATATAGCACACTTACGTGCGTACTTTATGGCGGCCCAACACGAAAGCCACCTTGCGACTCCAGGGGTGTACAAAGCCGGCCCAGCTGGTGTCCATGGTGACATATTCCCCATTCCGAGCACAGAAGCGAATAGGAGAGTGGTCAAAGGGCTGGCCTGCCAGCTGTAGAACTGTGGGAGCGGGAAAAAAAAAGTGGTGTTAGTGGGTGGGAGAGGGAATAAAGTAAGGTGGAGAGAGAGGCACATGTAGACACGCCAGAGACCAACGCACTGAGTTACACCACTGCAAGGGCAGTTAAGAAACCCTGGGGACAAGCAGGGCAGGAGAGCAAGACGAGAAGAACTCACTCTTCTTATGAATGGCCAGCATGAGGGGTCGGTCCTCAGGATGCAGAAAGAGGAGCACTGGAGCCCCCAGGAGATCCTGGGGCAGGTAGCCCAGCAGTGGTGCAGCTCTGCAATGAGAGGAGCTGTCAGACCGTGGGTTGGCCCTGGTTACCCACCTTCCTCCATGTCTTTACCTTACCTTTCATCTACATCCTGGAAGAGGCAGCTGGGTGTGTGTCGTGTGGTGAAAACTCTCTTGTCGGGAGGAATCCGGGGAGCTGCAGCATAAAACATGGAGGTTTCATTCACAGAGGGCTAGCTGCTCAGCCCTCCTCTCTGCCGAGGGTCTGGCTGCCCGGCATTCCTCCTCTCAGCTCAGACCTGGCTCGATGGCCCACAGAGAGCCTGAGTCATCTGGTGATTCACACCAGAGATGACACTGAGAATCACTGACGTTGTTCACCTGTCACAGCTCAGTGATTTCATCCTACCCTACCTCAGCACGGCCTGACCTCTCTTCCTGACAACACTTCCTAAAGCCTAAGGACCCCACTCGTACCTCCCAGACTCTCATCTTAACTTCACCCCATCCTGGAGGGAAAACCATCCTCCCATCTTCCCGGGGCCAGGGTCCTAGCCTAACCACCTTCATAGCCAGAGTGGATGCGCTCCGCAATGAGTAGGCAGCATGGCTGTGCAGGGGCTCCATCTGAGACCCGAATCTTGGTCACATATGGGGTGAGGCGGAACGGCTGGTACCGAGGTCCTGGATCCCGGTCAGGACCGCCTCTGGCGAGGGAAAGATGAAGGTTAGAGGTTTTCGGTGGAAAGGCACCCACTCCCTTGTTCATCACAGAGTTAACAGAGATGAATAGCAGAGAAGGCCTGCTCCTAATCCCCCTACCTACCTGATTCGGCAGAAGACAGACTTTTCCTGGGTGAAGTCTTTGAGGCCTGAACCTAGAGCAGATGAGAATGACCTAAGCACAGTGCCATCCCTTTCCTGGGCTGAGGAGAGCCCAGGAAATGAAAGCCTAGGTTCAGGCTGCTCCTAGCAACAGCTTCAGGAGCTGTTCCGTCCTCTGAACAGCATAAGGGCACTTTACCTGTAGAGGTCCCGGTGCCCCAAGTGGGCAGTCGAGATGGGGTAGTAGAGCCATAGAAGACACCCACATCCTGGGGAGCTAGGAGCTCCGAGAAGCGGGCACCCCGAAACACATCCCGCTTGCAACGCAGCAGGACAGCTGCCTGCTCCGAAATATAGACAATCCGGCCTGTCAGGAAGGACACGGCCACAGAGAAGGTATCCTAGGAGACCAAGGTGAAGAGGAGATTTAGAAGCCGTAGGAATGGGGATGAGGGTGTGTGAGAACAGAGGACCCAAGCTGCAACTGACTTGGTTTCGAAGAGTGTATTCAGATGTGATATGCTCCAGTTCCTCCAGGGTATAAGTAGACATGTCCATGGCACAAGGCTCACCCTCCTCCAGGCTCCACTGCTGATAATACTCCTGGTTAGCTGTAGGACAAGGGTATTCATCCATCTTCAGTAAGGAGAATGGAACTTACAATAGTCCATGCCCCGGCCACACCCTGTCAGGAAGCTCCACTCACCCTGAACCTGCTTGACACATGCCAAGGCATACTGCAATGTGGCCAGGGTCCCAGAGCGGCCCTTGCCCCGACGTTCTGGTGGCAGTCGAAGTTTGAGCTCCCGAAGTGCGGTCATGAGTTCCTTCTGGGTCCTGGCTCGAGCAGACTGTTCACTGCTACAAGGCCCACAAGGAACGAAGGGGTAAAGACATTAGCCCCAGAGTCCAGCCCCGATCCCCTGGCATCTCCCACAGCACTCACACCACACACCTGCAGCCACTGGTAGACGGGTTGTCCTGCTCCGAGCTCGCACTCAGGAGGCTATAGGCAATGGAACTGCTTGGTGGGGATGGGCTCTGGGAGTTTGTACTAGAAAAGAAGCAACAGTCCACGGTGAGGGCCATGTGATCAACAGCACCGTGCTAGCACTGCTAGACTCTGAAGTAGCATTGCTAGACTCGCGCGCGCGCGCACACACGCACACACCTCTTGCTGCTCTCAGTGGTCTCCAGCAGGGCTGAGTCCTTGCCATTGCCGGAAGAGGAGCTATGAGAACTCCGCTGAGACGCACCCCTGGACTCGTGTCCATTGGATTCATTGCCACTTGAGCCATTGCTGTTTGCATCAGTGTCATCCGCCAGGCTGGGCCCTGGACAAGGCCGGTGCTGGGAGGCCCCAGGCGATGGAACTCCTCCAGGACAAAAAGGTTCTCCGGGCCCGGGGTCTCCTCCCCCATCAGCCCCTTCTAGGGGACCACTCATGTCTGGGCCATGCAGCGGAGGACGAGACAGGGAAGGTGAAGAGGCCACCACGGGTGCACAATGAGGCTTTTGAGGCCTGGATAAGGGAGGTAGGATGCTTGTCTCTGAGGGCTTACTAATTTAATCACAGCACCTAGAAAAAGAAACCAAAAAGGAAGGTTTAGCAAAGCTGAGCACCAGCTGGCTACAGGCAGTCCTTCCTCTGCCCCTCACTGATGGGACTCAGGCCTGGAGCTTGCACTAGAAAGAAAGCTAAATTCTGTTTCCCGTTCCCCTTAGGATACCACAGGTAGGAAGGTAGCTCTCTTAGGCCTTCTCTTCCGCCCTCTGCCAGTGTAGAGTGGGTAGAACCTGAACAATTAACTAGAACAATGACTGTGGGGCAAAGCTTGCAGGTTTCCTATCCCCAAATTCTCATCAGGTCCCCACTTGGTCTGGGACTCTGAGGCCTCTCAGAGCAGGGGGTGAGCTGATGGCCTCCTATATTTAGGCTTCCGGGCTAATTTTATCCGGGGGCGGTGCCACCCCCGCTGCACATGCGCGTCGATGTGCCTGGCCCCACCACGCGCTTCCGCCACAGCCACGGTCGCCTGGGAAACCGACGTCAGCCGCTGAGCTCAGCGGTTGCTGGAGGGACCACAGGAGGGCAGGAGCGCCCCTTCCCCCACCCCCTTTTGCTGTGGAAGTGGAAAACTGACCCACTCCCACACTGGCCAAACCACCCTCATACTGGCTTGCAAAGACCCGGGGTCACCCATCTTAACAAATTTCCAGGGCCCAAGGACCCCAGGAGCCCTGTGAAAAGATGAGCTATAGGGACTCCAGGAGCAGGTCCTAGCCTCCCCAGGGAGAAATACACGGCCTCTACTCTGTGGAAACGCCCCCATTCTAGCTCTTGCCTTGATCCATCACTCTGATCAAGACACTGCTTTTCTTTCTTGGGCCCCTGCCCACTTCCGAACATGAGGACTGGAGTTACCACTTGGCATAGGCAAGAACCCAGGCATCTTCTCCAGTTCCCTACTTTTCTAGTTAATGCTACCGCCGTCTTAGGTAGGGGACACATAACAACCAACATATAGCTCTTTCCTCTACTCCCTAACCACACCCCCATCCCAAGTATTTTCCAGGCACCAGGAGAAAAGGGGAGGCTGTGGCCAACAGCAAGAACTAGCAATAGCACTGGGAACAGGATGTTCCAGCATGAAGCGGCTGACATCACGACCGGCATGGGGCCAGGAATTGGAGGGAGGAAGGCAGAGAGCAAAAACCTAAAGGGGTCTTTGTGCCAGAGTAAATCCGAGGACTCCCCCCCCCCCCGAGTGACAAGAAAGGGTAAGGGGCCACGTTCGTTAAAGGTTTGTTGTTGGGCTTAGGATGACTGCGATAGAGACGCAGAGCAGGAGGCTAAGGTGAGCGAGAAAGAAACGCAGGCAACCCGGGAAGGGTTGAACACCTAGGGCCCCAGGGGCGGGGAAGGGGTGGATAGGGACAAGAAAGGCGGATTACTGATTTGTTGTCCAAGCGTCAGAGCTGAAAATGACCCATCACATTGGAAGAAGGGGTAGCTAACGAAGCTCCGGGACAAAGACTAGCCCTAGGACTGCAGCAGAGATCCCTACCTGGCCGTTCGAGCGCCCTCCAGCCGCCTGCGGTTTCAGCTTGCAAGCGAGAAGCTCCGAGAGGCTGGGAGGCGGGTTGCATAATGCCAGGCCCTGCCCCTCATTGGCCTTCTGCCCGAAGAGCCGCAGGCCCCGCCCCCAGTTGGCTAAGGATCTCTCCCTGGCACTTGATTGGCTACTGGCTCCCACTGAGGTCAGGGCTGTGTCACACACATCCTTGCACGTGGACTTGGGTGCTGGTGCTGGGCTGAAGGGCCTCAGACAGCGCTCAGTCAGCCAATGGGCTCAGGATGCCTCGCACAGTAAATAACGAAGGGGAAGTGAAGGGAGGGAAGCTACTCCTTTTCAGGGAAAATGTCTGGGTCCCAGTGGGTGTTCAAGAGAAACCTACTTCTGGAACAGACCAGCCTTGCAGAACAAGACACCTGTCCTGGAGCCAGTTGAATAAAATATCCGCTACCCATGGGGAGTGGGAGAGAGAAAAACATAGACTGGTATTTCCTGGCTTCTCCCCAACCTTGTCTCAAAGAATCTAATCCCTTGATCTGACACTTCAGATCCTGGGAGAAGGGCAATTGTGGGTCCACGTGTCATTAAGGGGTGAGTGGGTGATGGGAGGATACAGATAATAGAGAGGGCAGCGAGAGCCAATGGCTACTGTGAAAGGAAACAAAAGCAGGTGCCTCGATGGCCAATCAGAGAAAAGGTCTCCAGGCAGCCTACTTGGTGACTAGCACTGCCTCTCTGCAGAGGATGCAGCCACCCACATTCAGGGCTGCCCCAAAAGTGGGGGCCAGGAAACCAGAACTGCAAAGGGGGCAGCAGAGAAGGCAGCTGAGGCCCTAAACAGAAAAAGGTGGGGTGGCAAGGACTTTATATCCCTGCTGTTTAGAAAAAGCAAGCTAAGGTTCGAGCAGCAAGCCCATCCATGTCACTTACTGTACGCTCAGCAGTAACGGAAGTCAGTCTAGTGTCAGGACTCGACACCCAGGAGACTGTCGGTAAACATGACGACTTTCTTTCCATCAAGGATAGGTAAGAGAGAGGGAGCCTCGCGAGGAGAGGAGGCAGCAAAATACAATTTAAAAAAGAAAAGCGGTGCGCTGACTCCTAAAGAGAGCAGGGGCTTGGCTGGAAGAGGAGTAACGAGCCAGCCTGGGTCCCGGCCAGCAGCAGTGACACGTCCCCTCTACCCAGACCTGGGCTGAGTAGTTCCTCTCAGGGTTCCCTGGAAACGTAGGTGGCAGGTGAAGAGGCCTCCAAGCAGTCTTCTGACATAATCAGCTGTAAGTGCACGCCCCTCGCTGTCACGTGGCTAAAGCTTTCCTTAACAATAGTGTTTCCCTTAGAGGAGGCGGAGGGGCAGGGATCTGTAGAAAAGCTGGGACACAGAAGTGTTATAAAACAACCCAGAAAGACAGACGCAGGAAAACGGAAAACAAAAGACAAGTGTGCCTGACTCCTCAGCTTCCTCTTCCTGAAAATGATCCTGCTTTCCTGCCCCCTCGAGGTACTGTGTGTAACCCTGTTCTCTCTTTTTTTGTTTTCAGACTCTGCCTCCCTCTACAGCTCTCAAGGATTCAGGTGTGACTCCTCGGACCCAAACAGCCACTGCTCGCCCACCTCCGTATCTGCCATTTACACAGACAAAAGGGTTCAGCACTCCAACAGCCCCCACCTGATTCCAAGGCCTAGGTTGTCAGGTCTCACCGTCCCCACAGTAACCAGGCTCTGCTGCCGTCAATGGAGAAGAGGGGGCGGGAGACAGTGCTGACGTCAAAGCGGAGGAAGGAGGCGGGGCAAGGCAACCGGGGGAATGTGGGCCAGGGAGACTGGAGAGGCAGCGGTTTGGGAGGGAGCCAGCCCCAGAGGGCGGCGGCCAGCGCACTAGGGAACATCGTGTTCTCTTGGCTGGTGGCCCAGGACATGCACTCAGACTTGGCGCCTCCCCCAACCCAACGACAGCCGTCCCATACAAAAGCCAGGGATTCCTGGAGAGACGGTTAGGAAGAAGGAAGGGGTCCCCCTTCCCTGACCACATGCCTGACTCTCTAGTCGAGACTTGTGTTGGTGGGCTCCCAGCTGGCTCTTACAGTTCCTGGCCTTGGCTTTTCCCTGTCACCAAACTGTACACAGCTGCTGGCCAGGTACCAAACAGTCACCGCGGGTAAATCGGAGGCCCAGGTTCAGCGAGGGAACACGCACCTTTGCTCCTTTCCAGAGGGGCCCCTTTCAGAGGCGGAATTTCTAGCTACTATTACAACACAGCATAGGTGGGAGGGGGTCGGGAGAGCTGGATTTAGGATGAGGAAGTCAAACTGGGACAGAGCGAGTAGCCTCTGTCTGGAGCCCAGATCTTGGGAGAGGAATACAGGGGAGGAATGATGGAATTTGGGCTGCTGCCTGCAGCCCAGAAAAGTCAGGAAGAGGGAAAAGAGGAGTCATCAAAACTTGCAGAAAAACAGAAGATGAGTTATTCCGAGCCACAACATTCACATAAATCCCTATTACTATCGTTTTGTTATCTTATACTTTTGTTTTAAATGACCCAAACGTTAGACTAAGTACATATACTGTTCTTTTTTAAGCCCCAGAACAACTGGCCGTAGATATCACCCTCATTTCAGAGGGACAGCTCAGACTTAGGAGGTACTACACTTGCCTAATTTTCTGCTTCATAAAATGTTCTCAGTTTCCTAATAATGGAGCCTGAGGTTCAGGCTCTGATGATGGCTTGGCCTTCTGACTTCCCACCCTCAGGGCCCCTGTGAAGTTAGCGAGCCTCTACTCTGCATTCCAGCACTGTCAAGCCAGGACCTCTCAAATAGTCCCCTACTTCTAAGTTTGGTGCCTAGAACACAAGCTGCATCCAGTTCCCTCTTCCCTCTCAGCCTGATCTCACGGCATTGTTTGTACTCCACACACACCACCGCGGTTCATTTTTTTCAATGCTCAAAAGCAGAGATCATTCGAGAAGTCTCCAGCTACAGAGCTTTCCTAGGAACCTCACTTCCTCCCTCTCCCACCTCCCCCAGGCCTGACTGCCTAGACACCAGAGTAGCTTTTTTGTTGCCTCCTCACCTCCAACAGTTCGAGAGGAGTGGGCAAGCCGGTGATACAGAAACTCTGTACCCTATCTTCTTTCAAAAACCAACAAACTGCTAGCCCATTTCTGTTTGCAAGCAGGTCTCTGAGACCCCGACGCTGTCCTTTCCGCATGAAACAGTAACCCGGAGTCGTGATGCGACAGTCTCCGAGTCACACAAATCGGCACAGCAACCTTTCTCGGGTCACCACCCCACGTTCCCACTTGCCCTGCCAGGGCCTTTCTCCAGGCTCCGACTCCCTACTCTTCCAAGCGGAGCCTACCCAACCTTAAACAGCTCTCAGGCTTCCTATGGCAGGCGCCTCAGCTCCCTCGGGAGGTTGAGGGTTTCTGAGCTTTCCATGCTAGGCAGTGGGGTCCGGGGACCCTGGAGAGGTGAGACACTGGTACCGCCCACTGACGGTCCCCTGGAGCTGAGTTTGCAGCCCACAACCATCATCAAACACGCCTACTGCAGCGAACACGCCTTTGCACTATCCCACACACACACCACGCCATCGACACCCCTTTTGGCCGAGCACATCTCCACAGGAAGAACAAAAACAAACCAAAAAAACCCACTTCGACCGCCCCGGAGTAGGGGGCTACTTACAGTTTCGACAGCACACATACATAATCCAAATTTCTTCACTACTGGGGACGTTGGGTAGCTACTCCACAGGCTCCTCAAGGCCCTCCCTCTGCCCATTCTGTCACGCCTCCCAAGCTTATTGGCTTAGAGGCACCAACCCATGCCCCGCTCCGCGTGCAGCCGACAAGCCCTTGCAAAGCCACCATTGGCACTTCAGGGCGCAGTCACCTTGCCATTGGATAACTTGACAACCGGTAGTGACAAGGCCACGTGAGGGAGGGGGGCGACCCAGCGCGTTGATTGGACATCTGACCGGAAGCAACACCCCTCACCCACTTCTAAGACTTTTATTGGTTGTGGAAACAACCCCGCCCTACCTAAATCAGTGACGCAGATGCCAGCCCTGCCCTAAAAACTTTCTCATAGGCTGAGGTCTCGGAGATGTAGGGAACACGTGCAGGCCGGCTCACGCGGCCACTTGTTTACCGAGGAGCTGGGGATTTTCCTTGACGACACTTACCCAAGACTGTGGAGTCTGCGCAGGCGTACCGAGCGACTTTTACGCAGGCGTAGATGTGATAGGCTATGGCGTAGTGGGGATACTTAGTAAAGAGACCCTGACTCTTGGTGCCCGAGTTTTGTGTCTCTGATTATCCACCAAAGCTTAAGTCTTTAAGTGCATAACGATGATGGTGAAAATGACAAACGCCTCCTATCTGTTTTCTGTGCCAGACACTTCTTGCCAAGGCCGGCTCACTCCTCATAACCTCACAAGAGACGAGATGCAGGGGTTACATAATCAATCAAAATTCCCATGTTAACATGTTGATGAAAAGCTCTGACACCGTGAAGGTATGTCGCTAGCCTATGGAAAGCTTAAACCTATAAGTAATTTCAGGGATTAAAATGCAAAAAGTCTAATATATTTAAACTCTCCATAAAGGAAGTTAGGATAAAGTATTGCTAAATACAAGACACCTGGGCACCTTAGACCCTCTGAAATAATCTCCAATGTAAGGGCCTGAAAAATCTATTTTTAATAATGCCTCTAATAGTTCTTATTTCTTGGCAAGGTGAGGTGGCACACACCTTTAATCCCAGCACGAAAGAGACAGAGAGGCACTTGGATCTCGAGGCCGCCTGCTCTACATAATGAGTTCCAGGGCAGTGAGAGCTACTTAGTGACACCCTGTCTCCCCGCTCCCCCAAAAAGTTATTTTTATTTAGGCAGGATCTTGCTATGTAGACTAGGCTGGCCGCATGCTTGATTAAAGGCACACCACACCTGGCCCTCTAGTGGTTCTTATACTTACTTCTCTCTAGGTTCAACTGCCCTGGACAGGTAAGGATCACCAACATCCAGCAAGTACCACACACACTGGCAGTGACTAGTCCCTTATGCCCTGAACACAGAGGGAAACACTGCCTCTTTCCTACACAGCTACATCTCAGTGATGCTCCTGAAGTGTGTATATGGGGGCAGGGATACTTACAGAGCTTTGAAGAGTTCAAGAAAGGGGCTAAAGTGACAATCACAGAACAAAGTGCAAGGGTAATATGCTATCTATAGCCAGCTTTATACCACAGTTGGCTTTGTCTCATCAAGCTGATCTGTCAAGCATTCATCTGGATGTCTGGCGCTGAGCTGGAAAGGGGACGAAATGCCCCCACAGAGCAGCCCAGGAGAGGATAGCCAGGAATTCAATGGTAGCAGTATACTCCAGGCCAGGGAGTGGGGAGCTGGGAACCTCAGGCTGTAGAGTTCACCTGGCTTAGACACACCAGGTTCCTTGGTGATTCTCATGTCCTAGTGCCCCACATGGCCACTTCGGGAATCACACTTTGCAAGGGTCCAAATGGGGTCATGGCCTCCAGCAACAGGCCAGCTCCTCCCAATGAATCTTTTCCACCCCATTCCATTATACCTGAAGATCCAATACTCTTAATCCTGGTTAAGAAAAAGACTGTAGACACCACCTGGTTACTCATTACACGTTTATTGTACATTTTCACAATCTGGATGCGCCACAGAATTGGGGGCATGGGGTAGGGGAAGAAGGAAGGCAGGGGACACTGGGATAATACTGGGGGTCTAGAACACAAGCACCCCCACCCCCAGCATCTCTCCTACCCTTTCACACCACAGTTTAGATCTCCTTGGTTCCCCTCCACATAGAAAACCTGGTGTGTGTGGGGGAAGAGTTTGGGGACAACCGCCCCCCCCCCGCCGTGGTAGGTTAAGGGGCTGTATCCTCAGACCCCTAAAACTGTGCCATTTTAAAAGACTAGATCCTTCTATCATTTCATCCAAAAAGGGAATAGCTTGCACTCTCTCTCTTTCTCTCTCTCCCCCTCTCTCTCTGGGCTTAACAGCCCTGAAGAAAGGTGAGGATCCCCACCATCCAGCAAGTCCCATACACATATTGGCAGTGACTAGTACCCCCACCCTGAATACAGGGGGGCAGTCAAAGGAGCTGGGCAGTGATGGGGGGGCAACACCCCCCCTCAGATTGGGGAGGAAAGTTTTCAGTCCAACCTCTAGCAAGGAAGAGGCCAGAGATTTCAGGCAGGAATTGGGGGGATTCTAGTTTGTCCTACTCCTCCCCAAGGCAGTGATGACACACACACCGGAGCCACCCCTCCTCAAGGAATCAGATTGTGGTCAGCCCCCAATTCTCCTGGTGGGAGGAGGAGGCAGATCAGGCAGATGGGAGGGAGGGAGACCCCCTGGGAATGTCAGTTGAGTGCCCCACATGAAAACTGGGGAGCAGGAATGTAGGGAGAGACCCCAAGTGGCAGAATTATTGGTCCATCATAACACACTGAACTCCAAGACACACACCAGCTGGGGGGGGGGGGGGGAAGAGAAGGGTACAAGAGGTTTGGGAAATGGGGTAAGGGAGGTAAACTAGACTAGAGGGGCTGGGAGGGGCAATTCTGGGGCCCAGAGCAGCCTGGTTCCCCAAAAGCCTAGGCTCCCCACCACCTGCAGGTAATGTCGTGCAAATGAAGTGTGATAAGAGGACCAATGGAGACAAACTCTTCAGAAAGGAAAAAAAAAACACAGAGAAGAGTGATGGAACAAAAAGGAAGGAAACACAAAAAAATGTTGGTATGTAAATGATATGCTAATTAATATGTTGGAAGCTCCCAGAAAACCTTGGAATTCTTAGGACCAAGCGGGACCAGTCTCAGAGCCTTCCAAGGGATACAAAGATGCAACCTAGGGAAGCCTGGACAGGTGGGAGTTTTTGTTTGTTTGTTTCTGTGGAGTTTGCTTTTTGTTTTGGGAGGGTCAGGAATTATACAGGGAAGCTAGGGAAGGGCCAGTTAAATCCAAGGGAAGGAGGAGCGGGGCTATTGCATAGCAGATGCAAATGAGGGGACTTGGGGCTATCAGGAAAAGAGGAAAGGGACAGAGGATGAGAGAGAGAGGTGAGGGGAACCTCAGGAAGGGGTGTTAAGGACAACCGGAAAAAATCTTCTAGTAATAAAACTACAAACAGACCAAATATATATAATATTATATATGTATAAATAACAGCTGGCTATTTACAGGGGGCACACACACGGACACACACACACGGATCCAAGGGAGGGGGGCTGAAAGATATGGCTGAGAGGTGGAGGAACGGCTGGGGGTGGGAGAGAGGCCCTTCTTAGGCAGGGCAGACTCCTCAGGGATTTAAGTGCTGAAGTAAACTGTGGAGAGAGGGCGAGAGGAGGACGAGGGAGAGGGGTAGAAAGAGAAAGAAAGCAGTGTGTCAGGCCTGGCCCTGTTCCAAACCTCCCCACTCCCCCAGCTGGCTGGCAACCCTTCCCCTCTCTGAGCCTCAGTTTCTTCACCAATATAACAAAGGGAACTTGACAAGTGGGTATTAAGAGTTTGTAAACTCCATAATAGGACAAAGGGTCACAGAACCTTTAATCCACTGGGCATCAAGGAGTGGAATACTTGGTTTCCTGGTCGCACCCGAGCCCCTCAACCCTCACTGTCTTCTACTCCCCAGTTCTAGGATCCCCAGATTGGGCTCTCTTAGACCCAAAGGGTTCTCAGTGGAGCACCAGGGACCCACCCAGTAGAATTATCTTCAAAATCTTAACAGAAATTACCCAGAACCAGGCAAAGTAAGGCTATACAACAGCCGAGTTTTTTGGCTCTAGATGAATCGGAACTGCCAATAGCAGCAAAATGTGTTTTCACTGAAGAGTAAAAACTAGGCTAATGACCTTCAAAACCCAGAATCCACAGGGAAAACCTGTACCTCTCCGGGGAAAGGGCCTTGGCCACTCCTGCCCCACTCACCGATGATGATGATGAGGATGATGGCGCAAATCACTCCCAAGATTATCATCATCTAGGAGTGAGAGGGAGGGTCAATGAGACGACCGGTGCCGCCCTCAGCCACCCACCGGCCCTCCTACCGGTCCCCATCTCCTGCCCCCTTACCTTGAGGTTTTTCCACCAGTATTTGCGCTTGAGCTTGGCTGCACTTGTTTCAAACTGGGAGGCCCCTGCCTGGAGGGCATCTGCACGATCATCCAGCTCCGATAGCTTCTGGTCCCGCTCCAGGACCTTGTCCACATTCACCCTCATGATATCCACCACCTGGGGGAGGGGTCCACGAGGCAGGGGGTGTGCCAAGGCACGCCTCAAGGAGGGCACTTCTTGAACATGTGCCCATTGTGCCACACATGGAACATGCACCCGATGTTTCCAGGCTAACATGCCAAGGACATACATAGAACATGCCTATCACACCTGGGAACATGCAAGGAGCACACATCAGGGGCATGCTGCAGCCATACACTTCAGATGCCACAGCAACATCCTCTATCTATGGATCAGCCTATGACCAGAGCATACCTGCCCCAGCTGGCACACCCCAGCCTAGCACAACTGATTAACACCCCATAACCCTTCAAGTGCATGCTGACAGGGTAACAGAGATGGGACACGGTGGGTCTCTGACCCAAAACCCACAAGCGTAAACTGTCATCACCTTCAAGCCAAAATGGGCTCCCACACCTATTTGCTAACCCCATCATCTTGCACCTTTCACACACACACACACACACACACACACACACACACACACACTCTCACCTCATCCACTTGGGCCTGGGTCTGCTGCAGTCTCCTATTACTGGTAAGATTTGGAGGGGGTGCAGGGGGGCCACCCTCGCCGGCCGGGGCGGCAGGCGGGACGGTGGCAGCGGTGGCCGACCTAAGGAGGAGAAACGGATTAAGATTCAGGGCCTGAAGCCTCGGGCCCCGCGGCCGGGGCTCCACCCATCCACCTGTCCATCCATAGTCCCCTCCAGTCTTCCCTCGCGCGAGGAAAAGCCACCCCCTAGGAAACCCAGTCACTCTACGGTCCCGCTGCGGTTGAGCTGCGTGACCTTGAGAGACCCTCCTCGTGCCTCAATTTCCCCGTATGTTAAATGAAAGCGACCTCAGAGATGATGCTCGGGGTCGACCTGAAATGACTGACAGCCATGGTGGCTGGGACGGGGCGGGTGGACGCCGGGTCTGCTCCCTTCCGCGACCATCACCAGGGCCAGACCGCCTGGGACCGGTTCCGGCCGTCCAGGTGCAGTCATGGGCACCAGCCTGGTCCACCGCGTGAGAGGCGCGGGCGGGACCCCCGTGTTTCCCGGCCCACTCCTCGGGGTGGCGGCCCGCGCGGGGCAGAACGTCGCGGGTGGCGAGTGGCGGGCGCCCGACTTACATGGCGGGGGCAGCGGGCAGAGGACTTGGCAGAGGCAGTGATGGCGGCGGCGGCGGCGGCGGCGGCGGAGGCTCGCGCTGGCTCCGACTGGCGCTGGCTGCCCGGGACTGGAAGATGGCGGCCGCACGTCACCCGCATCCGGGCACTGCGGCGGGGGCGGGGCGCGGCAGGCGACACGTCGCTAGCGGACCGCGGGGGCGGGGCGCTGCAGGGCCCGGGGTCGTCTAGCTGGGTCTGTGGGCCCTAGTGGTGAACCTGGCTCGCAAATCACCGCTGTGCCCAAGGCGTCTGCCACCTGCCTCCTTTGGCACCCACAACCGAGACCCACACCTCACCACTAAACTGCATCCTCCCTCATCCTTGAAGCTGATGCACCGGTCCTTACCTCATACAGCCTAAGGTCTCACCCTACAACCTGGTCCCAATACCTGGTGACCCGCCCGGCTCCTGGAAAGGGTTGAGGGTGGAAGCAACCAAGGCAGGTGCCAGGACAATACTGATAACTGGAATCCTGACGCTGGGGTGGAGGGCAATTGTGAGACCTGACCTCACCCTGCAACTGAATGTCTGAAGGGAGGTCTGGGGCCTCTGATTTGGGTATGAGCAAAAGGAGTAACAGAAGACACCCCAGTACACACACACACACACACACACACACAAACACACACAAAGGGCTGTGAAAAGCCGCCCCTCCTCAAAGATAAAGTAAGTTCAGACCAGGTGTGGCTGGCAGTCAAAGCTGGAGCAGATCCCACAAAGATTAGACAATCTTAAAGACTCCAGGAAGGGGCAAAGCTGACTGATGTTGGTTTGCCACATGGTAACTGCAGGCTGGTCCCGGCCATGGGTCAACGGTCCAGCCCCAGCTTTGATTCTAGCATAGGGCTGAGCTGAAAAAGGACAGTGGGCAGGAGTGTGGCACCTGCAGTGCATATGTTGTAGGCACTGCTTCACCTGCAGATTAGCCTCACAGACATGACCTTGGCAGGGCCCTAAATACGTCACACGTGTAGACACTCAATAAATATTTGTTAAATGGCTTGATCTAGATAACACAATAGGAGATTAACTTAGACCTGGTCCATCCCTGACTGCTGCCTTTTAAGTACATTGAACTGCCACAGCAGCTGTACCCACGCCCATCCTGCATCTAGAGACCGGCCAGGGAGCCAGCTGTCTATTTAGCAAGCTGCCAGGGTGCAGGAGGCATTTTAGGGGAGGACTAGTGGCTCTGGGCTGGGAATACTCATTACATCCCTAAGAGAGCCTTAATCTCAGAGACAGGCAGGCAGGCTCTGGCTTCCTTCCTCCCACTCCTGAGGCTTCCCAAGGCCTCCAGAGTATGAGATCCTCCTGCTGCAGTGCCCCACCCCCTCCCAGCAGACGCCCCAGGACCGGTTCTGTCGTGAGAGGTGTTATTTCCCAGCTGTCTGGGGGAGGTGAATTAGTAGAGGAGTGCGTGCTGGGTGCAGGAATCGCTCTTGGCTGCCTTCCTCTCTCAGGAGAAGCCATGAGCTTGATCTTTGTTTAGGCTGAGCTCCTGAAAGGAGCCACTTTGGTGGGGGTCTCAGATCAGCTGTGAGGCTCTTGTTTTCTGTCCCCGAGACCACTCTACTTTAATCACAGAACAAAAAGATGCCAAATTCCATTATTTCAAGTTCAATTGCTTTAGTGTCTGAATAGGAGACATCCTTGAGGGTGGGAAAAGAGTAACTGTAAGAAGAGCCCACACACAGCCCAGTACTCGGCCTGAACTAGAAGGGAAACAGTAAAATCTCAGATCCGGGTTTAGCCAAATGCAGAGGGCAGAGGATATGGGAGAGACAAGAGTCACAGACAAAGCTGGGGAGGTTAGGCCTCGGCATATCGCTGGGAAAGTTGTCTTCCCAGGGGACTCTGGGGACAGCACAGCAGAGTGAAGGCACATGTGAACAGTGGAAAGGACTGACAGCCATGGTGTCAGATGAACCCAGTAGGATTCATCTTAGAGAGGGGACTGTCACTGCACAGCCCAGCCCAGCCCACCTCGGCTGTGGTGTTAAATTCTAAATTTAGATCAATGCTGGGGGGTGGGAGGAGGCTCTGGCGGAATAACTGAGTTCACCTGGAAATGTGTCGAGACTGTTTTCTGCAAACAGGTAGGACTGAGACTCTGAATGATGAGCTGAAGAAAAGCACACACGGTATCTGTGAGCCCGAGATGCTTGCTTCCCACGTTGGCCTGCTTCTGGGGATTGGTGGCAGAACTGCTAGGTCCAGGCCCTGAAGCTCATTTTAGGCTTAGTGGAACATGTTTATAATCCCTGCACTTGGAAGGTGACGGCTGGCGGAGCTGGAGCGTGAAGACGATACTGTCTCAAAACCAGCCAAAGCCTGGGGCCTGCAGAAATGATGGCTCAGACTAGTTACTGCTGCTCCAGAAAACCCTGGTGCAGTTTCCCACATGGCAGCTGGCAGCCATCTGTAATTCCAGTCCTAGGGGATCTCACCATTTCTGGGCCCTCTGGACTCCACTGTGCACAGGCATACAAGCAGGCAAAACTTCCATACACATAAAAATAGTTTTTTTTTTTAAAAAAAGAGTTAACAGAAACAAAACTCTCAAAGAACAAAAATAAAAAAATATGCAGGAGGGCAGTGAGCCCAACGTTTATGTCTGTTGTTGTTGGGGTTTTTTGTTGTTGTTGTTTTCTCTGTGTTGTTTTTTTTTTTTTTTTTTTTTTTTTTTGCCCTGGCTGTCCTGGAACTCTGTCTGTAGTCCAGGCTGACCTGGAAGTCACAGAGCTCTACCTGTCTCTGCCTCCGTGGGCTGGGATAAAGGCATGCACACCACGGCCCAGTCCAAGGTCCAGTCCTAAAGAGCTCCTTCAGTGTTCTGCTGTAGGTGACACAGAGATCACACTTTAATAAAAGCTTGCTCCACTATTTTCTTTCTCTTCACAGGACTCCTGGGTTTAGAGTCTGGGGTGAAAGGGGGCTGGATTATTTATCCCCACACTGATTCATGAACTCCTTCCATCCTTGTGAGTCAAACCTTGAGAAGCCAATAATTAATTTCTGGGACTTTGTCCCCTCAATACAGCTCTCATCAACTTTTAGATTGTTTCCAATTTCTTGCTGTTATATGCTGTACTCTTATGAATGCTGATAGCATTTGATATATTGACATATTATTGATATATTTGGGCAAACCTAAGCTAAGAGCAATGTTTTGATGGAGTCTTTGTTTGTTTGCTTTGAGACAGAGTTTCTCCATGTAACATGCCTTGGCTGTCCTGGAACTCACTCTGCGTTAGGTCCCGGGGGGTCATGCAAAGATGGGGACAGACCATCTAATTCCAATAAGCCAGAAGCAAATTTTATTCCAGAAACCAGAATCCAGGAAAAAAATTTAAAAGTAAAATAAAAAATCTCCATGAGGCACAAAAAGTTTAGCAGCTAGCTGAGACCACAGCCAGAGATGGATTTTGTCAGACTGTGGCAAAGGCCGGTTTCTGAACCCACCTTTTTATAGTAGGGGCACCAAGCATTAGGTCGGAACAAAGGAATTTTTACAATCTCAAGGTAAAACTCAGATATAGATTGCATTACTTTACAATATTCATTAACAGAGTTTTTCAGATAAACTAGTGTTGTACTTAATCTATTGTCTTCCTTGGTCCTTCCAGGTGATGTTTACTGAAGCCCTGTGCTCTCCCCTTTGATGCTGCCAGTTTCACATAGCAGGGATAATGCATAACCCAGAGGTCATATATCTATTTCCTAAAAGTTTTCTCAGCTCATATCCGTAGGCTAGCTCTCAGTTTGCAGAGAAATGCTTTGGCCTTGTAAATAGAGCTATGGGTTGTAAAGCGAAATAACCCACTGTTAATAGTTAATCCCTAAGCTACTGAGAAAGCTGTTGACAGTGTGTTCTCATTCTCCTAGGCTTTATATTTCTTTATACAACTTTATATTTCTTTATTTCTACATTCCTATTTCTGGAATCTACATTTTTATATTCTTATTCTTGGACCCTTCACTCTGTAGACCAGAGCTGGCCTCAAACTTTCTGAGTGCTGCTGGTATGGAAGGCCTGTGGCACCACCACCCGGTGAATGGAGTCTTTTTTGGTTTGTTTTGATTTCATCTCTTAACTTTTTTTCTACATTCAGGAAGGTTAGGTTGGATTTTGTGCTTGTGCTCACAACATTGGAGACTAAAATCGGCATTTTTCTGCTTTTTTTTTCTGTTTTGGTTTCTTGAGACAGGGTTTCTCCATGTAGCTTTGGAGCCTGGCCTGGAATTTGCTCTGTAGACCAGGTTGGCCTCAAACTCACAGAGATCCTCCTGCCTCTGCCTCCCGAGTGCTAAGATTATTAAAAGATGTGTCACCACTGCCCAGCTCTAATGGTATTTCTTTGTCAAGTCATTTTGTAGGAAAAGGTAACATACGCACATGGAAGTCACACCTTGTGGCTGGAGAAATGGTGCTCACTGCTCCTCCAGAGCAGTTCTGCTCCCAGCACTCAGAATAGTGATAGAAAAACCACCTACAACCACAGCTCCAGGGATCTGAAGCTCTCTTCTAGGACACAAATAAATAATAAAAGTATTATCTTATGGGGTTTTAGACAGGGTTTCTCTGTATAATAGCTCTGGCAGTCCTGGAAGTCGCTTATGTGGACCAAACTGGCTTCAAACTCACAGAGATTCTCCTGCCTCTGCCTTCTGAGTGCTGGGACTAAAGGCATGTGTCACCATGCCCAGCTATCCTGTTTGTTTTAAAAATTGCATTATGACATGTGGTCATCGAAGGACCACTTACAAGCTTTTCTTTCCTTCCACCATGTTCGGCGATTGACAGGTCATCAAACTTGGCAGCATGTCCTGGTGAGTCATGTCACTGGACCCATTTCTTCGTTCAAACATGGTCTCACTTACAGTTCAGACTGGTCTACTGAATTCTGAGATTACAAGTCTATGCCATGGCACCTACCTGTTTTAAATGGTATCTGTTTCATCTGTGTAGTTTTCCCTACCCAAATACAAAGCACCAGGCCAGGAAATTTCTGAATAAAGAAAGATCAGAACAGTGGTGCTCAGTGAAGAGTATTCTAAGTGAGACTCAGAATAAATAAATATATACGTACTGGAGAGTGGTGGCGCCGATCTTTAACCTTTTCAAGAGGAAAAGGCAGGAGGATCTCATCTGAGTTCCAGGCTGTCCAAGGCTGCGTAGTGAGATCCTGTCTTTTTTTTTTTTTGAAACAGGGTTTCTCTGTAGCTTTAGTGCCTGTCCTGGAACTAGCTCTTACAGACCAGGCTGGCCTCGAACTCACAGAGATCCTCCTGCCTCTGCCTCCCAAGTGCTAGGATTAAAGGCTTACACTACCACAGCCCAGTCAAGAACCTGCCTTTAAGGGAAAAAAAATAGTTGTCAGGAGGCAGAGGCAGGTGGATCTCTGTGAGTTCGAGGCCAGCCTGGTCTACAGAGCTAGTTCCAGGACAGCCAGAGCTGCACAGAGAAACCCTGTCTCAAAAAAAAATTTTTTTTTCAGTTATAGAAATAGAGATTATTAAGGAAATGTCATTTATTTTATTTCTTCTTACAATTTATTTATTGTGTTTGGGGGCAGG
This sequence comes from Myodes glareolus, assembly GCF_982192425.1. NCBI lineage: Eukaryota > Metazoa > Chordata > Mammalia > Rodentia > Cricetidae > Myodes > Myodes glareolus. Next base: position 55,154,653 of record NC_142034.1, read on the forward strand.
GTAGGTCAGAAGACACTTGTGGGAAATTGATTTTCTCCTTCCACCATGTTGGTACCAGGGGTTAAACATAGGCTGTCAGGCTCCGCAGCACACAGTTTACAAGCTAAACCAGCTATTCAGTCTTGCGCTTTTATTTTTCAAAAGTTACTTAGGAACTGGTGTGGTGGTGCAGGCTTCTTATCCCTAACTGGGAGGCTGGGAGAGTCAGGGCTACATAGTGGCACTCTGTCTCAACATAAGACAGAATAAAAGTAACTTAGGGCTGGAAATAGCTCAGTGGTAGTGTGTGACTAGTGTGTTCAAGGCTTTGAGGCCCCATCACCTCAGAAATTGTTTGCTGGCATAGTGGCACATAGCTGTAATCCTAATACCCAAGAGTCTCAGGAAGAAAGATTGCCATGAATGAGTCTGATGCCAGCCAGACCACACAGGGAGACTTTGTCTCCAAAACAAATTAATATATAAATTTGTGCTCAGAGTTCCAGAACTTCAGAAGGGCATACAGGTCAAAAGAGAGTGTCTCTTCTTGCATCCCAGATGCCACATTTCCAACAACTGATAACCCCCGTGCCTGTGCCTCCTTCCAGACATACGTTTTAACCTTTTGTCCTAATGCAAGCAATCTATATATACTGTTCTGTTCTGCATTTAGTTTTTCCATTTAACATAATTTGAAGATTGTTCCATTATATGTAGGGTCCAAAGCCCACATTTTTATGATTGTATAGTATCCTGCTATGGCTGTAACATGCTTTAATCAAGCCACTGTAGACAGTCTGTTAACCTTTCACCAACCTAAACAAAGCTACAAAGAATATTCTACAGCTTCCAATTTTACCTATATGCAAATATGTAGGATGAATTTCTAAATATGAAAATCCTAGGTCAAAGCCAGGCACAATGAACATACCTTTAATTCCAGCACTCTGGCAGCAAAGACAGGTGTATCTCTCTAAGTTTGAGTCCAGCCCGGTCTACAGAGTGAGTTCCAGGACAGCCAGGGCTACACAGAGAAACCCTGTCTGAGAAAACCAAAAAGAGAAAAGAAAAGAAAGAAAAAGAAAATCAAACCAGGGGCTGGAGAGATGGCTCAGCGGTTAAGAGCACTGGCTTCCAGAGGTCCTGAGTTCGATTTCCAGCAACCACCACAACCATCTGTAATGAGATCTGGCGCCCTCCTCTGGCGTGCGGGCATACATGGAAGCAGAATATTGTATACATAATAAATAAATAAATAAATCTAAAAAAAATCAAACCATAGACAGAGCTGGGCCAGGTGGGAGGCGGAGAATCACAAGTGGAAGGCTGTCTAGACTGCAGAGTGAATCAAAGGTCAGCCTGGGAAATCCAATGGAACCCAATATAGCAAACTGAAAACATAAAATAGCTTGAGAGGCTGGTGATATAATTCATTAATAGAGTGCCTGTCTGGTACCAATGGGCCAGATTCAACCCTGGTACTGGAAAAACAAATCCTAAGCCCAAAGGTGCTTGTGATGCTTGTGATTTTAACTACCCAGGAGTGTGCTACCAAGTTTTCCTCCCACCCAGCAAACATCTCCTATATGCTATGAAACTTTTTAGGCATTGTTATTATGTTGGGGCTGGAGAGCTGGCTCAGTGGTATGGAGTGTCTGCTGCTCTCCTGCCAGATCCAGGCTGGGTTCTCACTCCCTATGCAGCAGCTCACAATTTCTAACTCCACCACCAGAAGGTTCAGCGCCCTCTCCTGGCTTCCTCAGGCATCTGCACACACATCATATACACACCCAGATACAGACATACACATATGTAAAAAGAAACCTTAAAAATAAATAAGCATAATGCTGGGCAATGGTGGCGCACACTTTTAATCCCAGCACTCAGAAGGCAGAGGCAGGTGGATCTCTGAGTTTGAGGCCAGCCTGGTTTACAGAGTGAGTTCCAGGATAACCAAAGCTACATAGAGAAACCCTGCCTCAAAGAAACAAAAAACAAAACAAAGCAAAAACATATTAACTAAACACAATTTTCATTTCTTGTATGGTGGATGTTATGAGGTTTCTTCACGTGTTTGTTGTGGAATAGAATATTTGTTTAACTATGTAAAGATGTGTTGCATCTGTTTATTATGTAAGATGTGTTGCTTTGATGCTGCATTTGTTTAACTATGTAGAGATATGTTGCTGTTTCACCTTGCCTGCCTAAGGCACCTGAGTGAGTAGTCGAATAAAAAGTAGAATGGCCAATACCTAGGCAGAGGAGGAGTAGACGGGGCTGCTGGGCAGAAAGAAAAGGGGAGCCAGCCGGGGCCCAGCCAACCAGACACGGATGAAGTGTGAAAGCAGGATGGACAGCTCATAGACAAGGTAAACAGTCCTGGGGTAGTGCATATAGTAATAGAAAGGGGTGGATTAAGTTAAAGGGAAAAAGCTAGCTAGAAACAAGTCTAAGCTAAGGCTGAGCATTCATAATTAACAATAAGTCTTCATGTCCAAGAAAGCCTGCTACATGTTTCACAGTTCTCTTAACTCCACTTATCTGAAGTGCCTATAAAATTACATGATTTTAAGCTGTTCATACTTTTCTTACAGAGCTATAGATTTTGTGTCAACATTAACTTTTTTTCTATGAAATGATTTACAAATATTTTCTCAACAGTATCATCTGGCTTTCAACTTTTGTCTATTTTTTTTACTGTGCAACAAGTTTTGTTGTTATGTGTTTTCTTTTTTTATTGACAAAGTGTCACCGGAATCACTTAGGTTGGCTTCAAACCTGTAATCCCCCTGCCTCAGTCCCCTGAGTTTCCAGCATACACCAGGATCCCCACCTACCATACAGAGTTTCAATGTTTTGAACTAAGGATTAAACTCAGAATTTAGTGTATCCTAAGCATGCCTTCCACCACCAAGCTACACCATCCCAACATTCTTGTACAGTTAAATGTGCTGGTATTCTTTTATAGCTTCTGTGTTTCTTATCATATAAATATAAGTTATACATTTATATGTAAATATATAATCTACTCAAAATTTATTGTTAAAGACTCCGCAGAGTTGAGTGTGGCTGCAACACCTGTAATCTTAGCTATCAGGAGGTGAGAGGATTGCTCTAGTTTGCTTTCTGGTGCTTTGATAAAACACTGATCAACAGCTGAGCGCTGGTGGCACATGCCTTTAATCCCAGCACTCGGGAGGCACAGGCAGGCAGATCTCCGTGAGTCTACCGAGCAAGTTCCAGGACAGGCTTCAAAGCTACAGAGAAACCCTGTCTTGAAAAACAAAACAAAACAAAACAAAAAGAACCTGTCTCAGCGATCAAAGAAAAATAAGAAATCCTTGTGTTGAGGCAGGACTTCCCTATGAAGCCTCAGCCTGGTCTTGAACTTGTTATCCTTTTGCCTCAGCCTCTCCAGTTCTAGTGAGAAAGGCACTAGCTCTCTGTAGGTAGTGAGGGGAAAGGCCACAGTGAAGGGCAGTTGCTCAGACAGACAGACAGACAGACAGACAGCAGAGAGGGCAGAAGCTGGAGCTGGAATGAAGGTTAGGACTTAAGTGGCAGCACTAGGAGCACTGAGGAAGACCATGCAAGGTCAAGGCTCTGGCCAGTGACAGCAGGGCTGCTGTCCCTCCCCACCACAAAGTGCTTAGGAACCTATGTAAGACACTCTTGTCCTTCCATATACCCTTGCAGCTCATGCAGCTCTTTGGTTTTGTTTGTTTATTGTTTCTTGAGGCAGGATTTCTCTGTGTAGCCCTGACTGCCGTGGAACTGGAGTTATAGTTCAGGCTGGCCTCGAACTCACAGAGATCCCCTTGTCCCTGCCTCCTGAGTGCTGGGATTAAAGGTGCGGGGTGCCGCTGCTCGGCTTAATGCAGCTACTTGTAACAGATAAAACATGAAGATGGCTTCTGACCAGAAGATCCCACCCGAGGCGACCACCTCAGGCAGCCTTACAAACAAGGAGCTAGGTATGAGGTAAGGAAGAAAGTGCAGTCACACCCTGGTGACTGGGATAGCTAACTCTGCTGTGGTAAAGCTACCAGCATTAACAAAAGCAGCACAGTATAACGAATAGCACTTGTGACACCTGTGTGTGAGGTCAGAGTAATGCCGGCCAATCAACTCTCAGCTAGCCAAGAGTCCAGGTCATCAGGAAAGTGCATCTACTCACTGTAGCAAGTCTTTCTCTCTACTGCCAGCTCCCAAACAATGACAGACTTACTATTATGAAAGCTTGGTCTTTAGCTTAGGCTTGTCTCAACTAGTTCTTATAACTTAAATTAACCCATTTGTATTCATCTATGATCTGCCATGTGGCATTACCTCTCTTCCATGTGGCATTACCTCTCTTTCATCTTTGTTATTGTTGTTTTTTGTTTTTCGAGACAGGATTTCTGTGTGTAACAGCCCTAGCTGTCCTGGAACTAGCTCTGTAACCCTGGCTGGCCTCGAACTCACAGAGATCCACTGCATCTGCCTCCTGAGTGCTGGGATTAAAGATGTGTGCCACCACCGTCTGGCCCCTCTCTTCCATCTTTTTTTTTTTTAAGATTTATTTATTATGGGGCTGGAGAGATGGCTCAGTGGTTAAGAGCATTGCCTGCTCTTCCAAAAATCCTGAGTTCAATTCCCAGCAACCACATGGTGGCTCACAACCATCTGTAATGAGGTCTGGTGCCCTCTTCTGGTCTGTAGGTACACATGTAGACAGAATATTGTATACATAATAAATAAATAAATAAATAAATAAATAAATAAATAAATAAATATTTGTTTTAAAAAAAGAGATTTATTTATTATATATATAACATTCTGCCTGCATGCCCGCCAGATCTCATTGCAGATGGTTGTGACCCACCATATGGTTGCTGAAAACTGAACTCATGACCTCTGGAAGAGCAGACGGTGCTCTTAACCACTAAGTCATCTCTCCAGTCCCAGGATATTGTTTTTTTGTTTTCACGGTGGATATGTGAGTTCAACCTGCTTTGTTTTAACTAAAGAAAATATTAGGAGCGGGGCGGGGGGGCTGGAGAAATAGCTTGGTAGTTAAGAGCACTTGCTAGTCTTTCAGGAGAACCAAACTGGATTTCCAGCACCTACACTGGGTGGCTCATAATTGCTTGTAACTCTTGAAGGTGGATCCAATGCCTCTGATCTCTGAGGGCACCTTCACTCAAGTGTACACAAGCACACACATACACATAATTAAATTTAATAAAAAATATTTAAAGTTATTATCTTCTTGCAAATGGATATGCATGTGTGTGTGTTTGAGGTTTGATGTAGGCTGGTCATGAACTAAGTAATCCTCCTGTCTCAGCCTCCTGAGCACTGAGATTAGAGGTTTGAGCAGCCTCATAAGACAGAGTTCTTTCATATGTCCCAGAGGCCACATATTAAAGGAATTCTTTTTTTTCTTTTTTCTTTCTTTTACATACACACATACACACACACACACACACACACACATATATATATGGTTTTGTTTTTGTTTTTTTTGAGACAGGGTTTCTCAGGGTTTCCCTGACTGTACTGGAACTCACTTTGTACCTACCTAAAGCAGGGATTCTTAAAGCTTCTCAAAAAAAAAAACAGTAAGGAGATGCTGCTCTGATGTATATGTATGTAAAACAGATATACTAATCAAACATTTCCTGATAAAAATCACAAAAAAGCATATCTTAAAATAATTCCAAGAGTTGGAATTATTGGAAAGATGATCTATATAGCAAGCTCTAGTCTGGCTAGAGCTACATAGTAAGACCCTGTAATTACCTCAAGGAAGGGTTGGAGAGATGGCTTAGCAGATAAGAACACTGACTGTTCTTCCAGAAGGCCTGAGTTCAACTCCCAGCACCCACATGGCAGCTCACAACTGTCTATAACTCCAGTTCCAGAGGGTCTAACACCCTCACACAGACACACATATGCTGTGGGAGCTCCATCAGCCAATAGCCTTTAAGATACCAGCCCACTTGGGTGGGGTCTCTTATACTATAAATGCAGCTGTAAAGCGTGTGCGCTTGTTCTCTTGCTTTCAGCTCTTGCTTCCGGCTGCTAGACTCTGTTCCCCATTCGTGCAGAGGACTGTGATCTAGGACAGTGATCTGTGATTCTCCCCTAAATAAATAATGTTTATTATTTGTAAATATGAACTAATGTGGGATTATTTTGTAACTTCCATCATCATACATACATGTAGGCAAAACACTGACGCACATGAAATGAATAAATTAATTTTTAAAAGTAAATAAATGAATTAGTGAACAAGATATGAGAGAGGCTAAGGACCAGAGGGAAGGGGGAAAATAGGGTAATAAAGAGCAGGAAAAGAATTAAAGTGTGTTACATGCATGAATAAAAATGTCACAATGAAATTCACTACTTTGTTCAAATGAGCCAATAAAAAATAAGATAGCTGGTTTGGTGCTAAGTTTCTTTAATGCTAGCACAATGGGGCAGAGGCAACTGGACCTCTGTGAATATGAGGTCAGCCAGGTCTGTCCACATAGCATGTTCCACGCCATCTGAAGATACATAGTGAGATTCTTCATCTCAAATTATTAATAATTTTAAAAATTTTAGAACTAAGTGGTGGTGACACATACCTTTAATCCCAGTACTTGGGAGGCAGAAGCAGGTAGATCTCTGAGTTCAAGGTCAGTCTGGTCTACAGAGTGAGTTTCAGAACAGCCAGGACTACACAGTGAAACTCTTGAAAAACCAATATATATATATATATATATTAGGTTTGCTTATTTTATGTGTGTGAGCATTTTTATCTGCATGTGTATATGTACAAAATGTGCATTCCTGTGGAGGTTAGGAGAGGGCAATGGGTCCTTGGAACTGGAGTCACAGATGTTGTGAACCACCATGTGGGTGCTGGGAACCAAAACCAGGTCCTCTATAGAAGCAGTAAGTGCTTTTAAGCCTCAACTTAGAATAATGAAAACCAAACCAAACCACACAAGTACACAAACAACCACAGCCACTATAGCTCTCTTGTGCTCGGGAACATTAAGGTTCTTCTTGTCCTACCAGTCCTATATTCACTGTCCATTCTCCATTTCCCTCACAGATGTTCCTGTGTAAGCTGAATAATACCATACGGTACATAGGGACCACATTCTGCTGGCACGTGGCTGGACACTTGGGATGTTTCTCCTTTGCTTTCGTGAATGATGCTTCTGTAATTGAGTGTGTGTATATATGTTTTCATTTCTTTTAGAAACACACATATGTGTAGCTCAGAGGTACAGTTTTTGCCTGACTTGTGGAAGTTCTACATACACTCGCACATATACATGTAAACAAAAATAAATTAAAACATATATATACATGTTCCCTAACTTGCTGGGGTTTTGTCTTTGTTTCGTTTTTTCAACACAGAGTTTCTCTATGTAGCCCTGGCTGTCCTGGGACTCAGTTTGTAGACCAAGCTGGCCTTGAACTCAAAGATCCACTTACCGGGTGCAGGAGTCCACTGTGCCTGATCCCAGCTTGTTTTTAAAATGATATCCTTAATATCCACCAAATTCTCCTTATTTAGTTCTTTTTCTAGATTTTGGTATATGCTCCACTAGCCCATCTAATCATGAAATTGTACTTCTGTGTGAGTGTTTTGTTTTTGTTTTCTATTACAGTTTCATTAGATTTATCACATTTTTTATGTATTTATGTGTATGGATGCATGCATCCAACAGCACATGTATGGAGGTCAGAGGTCAGCCTCAGTTTGTTCCTTCCTTTATATGGGTCCTCGTAACCAAAATCAGGTTACCAGGGTTGGCTGAGGTGCCTTTACCACTGAACCATCTCACTAGCCCCTACCTGTCTTTTTTTTTCTTTTTCTTTTTTGTTTGTTTGTTTGTTTGTTTTTCAAGACAGGGTTTCTCTGTATGTTAAAAATGTAAGAATTAGCCAATAAGAAGTTAGAGCTAATGGACCAAGCAGTGATTTAATTAATAAGTTTCTGTGTGGTTATTTCAGGGCTAAGCTAGCCAAGTGGCCAGGATGAACAAGCAGCTCCTTGAAACAACTGGCGCTCCAACGTGGTAAACTAACTCCACGTAAAACCTGAGAAAGGTTAAAAAGGAATCCTAGAAGAAAAAAAACCACAGAGTTTAACACAGTTTCTTGCTGTTTGTTGACAGCTTGTCACAGCTCCTTTAAGAGAGGTTTTCCTGACTCAGCAGCAGCAGAAAAAAAAACCACACTGTTTTGAAATGTAGGCTTTCTGGGCAATGCTGTCAGTGTGACCTCCGGCTCTTTAGGAGAAGGAGCATTTGAGTGGGGTTTGTGAGCAGACTGCTGAAGTTTGCTTGATGGTGGCATGCACCGGCTAAGTGCCTAGAAGTGGGGTAGTGCACATGGCTCAGAGGTGCAAGCAGCTCCGCCATGCTGGGTGGGGCAAGCAGGCACTGCCATATTACACCTAGCAGTGATGCACCTTAAGTTTTAAGAAGCGCTTAGCATTGTAAGAAGTATTCCTGGACAGTAAAGAATTACAGATTCACAATAGGACAGATTCAGACATAAAAGAACTCTAAATGGGTCATAGTATAGGAAAAATGTACTTAGACTTGGGAGAAAGAAGAAAAAGAGTATACAGAGTCATAAAATAAACTTAATGCTTTTTTTTTTAAAGGGTAAAGTCTTTTTTTGTTTCTGCTTTGTTTTGTTTTTCAAGACAGGGTTTCTTTGTAGCTTTGAAGCCTGTACTGGAACTAGCTCTTGTAGCCCAGGCTGACCTCGAACTCATAGAGTTCATAGAGGAGCCTCTGCCTCCCGAGTGCTGGGATTAAAGGCATGTGCCACCACTACACAGCTAAGGGTAAAGTCTTTAAAGAGACAGAGTACAGATAGTCACAGATTAAAAGGAGTAAAGAAAAATAAGACACATAAAAATGGGAAAATTCACAGAGAATCTGGATTATGTATATTGTGTTTTCTTTTAATTTTTTGACTGTGAAGGAGCTAAGTACAGAGAGACATTTCATGGGCTGCTAAGCTAAACCAGAATATATGTTCTAAATGTATCTTGATTCCAAAATTTGAGTCTAAGAATATGTTGCATTGAAAAAGAGGTTTTTCTTTTGTTTCCACAAAAGATGAGAATCTGTGGAATACTTCCAGACAAATATGGTTTTGATAGACCACACCCCCCTGAAAAGTCACTGTGAACACCCTCAAAAATTTACTTTGCCCAACTATTGACTGAGATGAACCTAGCACACAGGATATACCATAAAGACCTGATTAACAGCGCCCCCAATCAGCAGGAAGCATTATGGACAAAACTATGCCCATATTCCCAAATATTGTTTATAAATGTTCTTTTACATTTAAAGGGGGATATTCTATAGAGATTTGCATTGGTATGGATCTTGGCTTATTGATACAAATTTAAGGTCAATAAACAGAGAACTCTCCACAGAGGAATCTAAAATGGCTGAAAAGCACTTAAGGAAATGTTCAACATTCTTAGTCATCAGAGAAATGCAAATCAAAACAACTCTGAGATTTCATCTTACACCTGTAAGAATGGCTAAGATCAAAAACACTGATGACAACGTATGCTGGAGAGGTTGTGGGGGAAAGGGAACACTTCTGCATTGCTGGTGGAAATGCAAGCTGGTACAACCCCTTTGGATGTCAGTGTGGCGATTTCTCAGAAAATTAGGGAACAACCTTCCTCAAGACCCAGCAATACCACTTTTGGGTATATATCCAAAGGATGCTCAATCGTGCCACAAGGACATGTGCTCACCTATGTTCATAGCAGCTTTGTTTGTCATAGCCAGAACCTGGAAACAACCTAAATGCCCCTCGATCGAAGAATAGATTAGAAAAATGTGGTACATTTACACAATGGATTACTACACAGCAGAAAAAAAAATAATGACAGCTTGAATTTTGCAGGAAAATGGATGGAGCTAGAAAACATTATTTTGAGTGAGGTAACTCAGACACAGAAAGACAATTATCACATGCACTCACTCATAGGTGGTTTTTAAACACGAAGCAAAGAAAGCCAGCCTACAAACCACAATCCCAGAGAATTTAGACAACAATGAGGACACTAAGAGAGACTTACATAGATCTAATCTACATGGGAAGTAGAAAGTAGAAAAAGACAAGATCTCCTGAGTAAATTGGGAGCATGGGGAAGCATTGGGGGAAGTCTAAAGGGGGGAGGTTTGAAGGGTGGAGGGGAGAGGCAGGGAGGGGAGCAGAGAAAAATGTAGAGCTCAATAAATATCAATTAAGGGGCTGGAGAGATGGCTCAGAGGTTAAGAGCACTGACTGTTCTTCAGGAGGTCCTGAGTTCCCAGCAACCACAGGGTGGCTCACAACCATCTGTAATGAGATCTGGTGCCCTCTTCTGGCCTGCAGGGACACATGGAAGCTGAACACTGTGTACATAAAATAAATAAATAAATCTTTTAAAAAAAGAATAAATATCAATTAAAAAAACAAATTTACTCCCTAGGCCTGGATGTAGGGGAGAGGGCCTTGGACTTCTCACAGGACAGGATTCCTGGCCCTCTCTCAATCAGGGCAGGAGAGGGAGAAGGGGGTGTGGGGCAGTGGCAGGGGATTGAGAGGAGGGAAGAAAGTGTAAATAATTGAATGGAAAAATAAAAATTAAAAAAAAGAAAAACAAGACAAAACAAAACAAATTTAAGGTCAATTTTGTTATATGTATATGTATTTCTGATCTTGATTAAGGTATTGTGTTTGTATAGTGCATTTAAAAAATGTAATGTATAATTAAGAAATAAAGGTTAGGGACTGGAGAGATGGCTCAGTGGTTAAGAGAACTGGCTGTTCTCCTAGATGTCCCAAGTTCAATTCCCAGCACCCACATGGCAGTTCACAACTGTCTGTAATTCCAAGATCTGACACCCTCATAAGACATACATGTACACCAATGCACATAAGAGTAAAAATAGGAGGAGCTCTTCTCAGAGAGATCCTTCATCTGGCAATGGATGGAGATAGAGACGGGGACCCACGTTGGAACACTGGACTTAACTCCCTAGGTCCAAGCGAGAAGCAGAAGGAAGAAGAACGTGAGCAGGGAGGGCAAGACCAGAGGGAACCTTCATCCGGCGATGGAGGGCGATGCAGATGGAGACCCACATTGGAGCACCGGACTGAGCCCCCCAAGGTCCAAAGGAGGAGCAGAAGGAGGAAGAACATGAAAAAAGAAATCAGAACCGCAAGGGGAGCGATCACCCACTGATACAAGGGGACTGATCTAATGAGAGTTCACCAAGGCCAGTTGACTGAGACTGAAGGAGCGCTTGATCCAACCAGATTCTCTGGAGGAGGCTGGATTCCCTGAATGTGGCTGACCCGAAGTCTTTCTAAAAAGCCATTGACAATGACTCTGGGATTTGTTTCCTCTGCATATTCTGGATTTTTGGGGATCCAGTCTGTTTGGATACTCACCTTCCTGGACCTGGAGGGAGCGGGGAGGAACTTGAACTACCCACAGGGCAGGAAACCCGGACTGCTCTTAGGGATGGAGAGGGAAGAGGAGAGGGAGTGGGGGGAGTGGGAGGGTGTTGGGAGGAGGGGTGAAAATGGAAACTTTTATATTTTAATAAACTTTAAAAAAAAGAGTAAAAATAAATACGTTATTTAAAAAAAGAAATATAGGTTAATAAATAGTCATCTATAATAGTTAAGCTTGTATTCATGTTATTTAGATTTTCTAGATGTATAGAGATATATTTCAGATGGATATGCATTCTTCAAACCTTTCAAAGACTACAGAATATGGCATTTAAAATGTTTAATAACTTAAGACTTTTCATGACAGTGAGACATATCTGCTCCTGGCAGCACCAGTTACTTCAAGAGGAAGATGGATCAAAGAGGCTCCTTAGCCACTTGGGCAAGAAGCTTCTTACTTGGACTGCTTCACTGGACATGCAGTACCCACAGAGAGATGACTGCTGAACTTGCCTAAAGGTGAGATGGTCCTTCAGGGTTCCTGCTTCATGAAAGAGTCTGTGAGACATTCTGCAGGACACAGAAAAAAGTGACTGAACTGTCTTTGAAATTTCCTGTTTCACGGAAAAGTCTTCTGGATACTATGGGCCTGTAGGTTGAAAATGGATGCCCCAATGGTATAAAAGAACTTTGGGTGACTGTCCAGGCAGCGAGACGTCTCTGTCAATTCTAGAGTTTTGGAAGTTGCTTACCATGCACTTCCTGTTTACTTAAGTAATATTATATCCTTCTGGAGTCTTTGATGGAGTTGAAGAATAGATAGATAGTTATAGTTTTCCTTAGTTATGATAAAAGATAAAGTAAATAGAAATATTGTAACTGTAATTCTTGCTTGATGCCAGTTATATGTAATTTTACTATGTTAAAGTTAAAACCTTCCTTTTTATTTAAACAGAAAGGGGGAGGTGATGTGGGAGTTCCCTCTGTGTGTTGCTTGTATTGGTTAATGAATAAAGAAACTGCCTTGGCCTAATAGGGCAGAACTTAGGTAGGCGGAGAAGACAGAAATGAATTCTGGGAGGAAGAAAAAAAGAGTCAGAGAGACGCCATGGATCCACCAGAGACAGACGCTGGGAATTTTACCTGGTAAGCCACTGCTACGTGGTGATACACAGATTAATAGAAATGAGTTAAATTAAGATGTAAGAATTAGCCAATAAGAAGCTAGAACTAATGGGCCAAGCAGTGATTTAATTAATACAGTTTCTGTGTGGTTATTTTGGGGCTAAGCTAGCCAGGCGGCAAGGACGAACAAGCAGCCCCATGTATATAGCCCTGGCTGTCCTGGAACTTGTTTTGTAGACCAGACTGGCCTTAAACTCACAAAGATCCACCTGCTTCTGTCTCCCAAGTTCTGGGATTAAAATCACGTGCCACCACTACCCAACCAAGGCAGGGTTTCTTTATGTAGCCCAGCTGCCCTGGAGCTTGCTGTGATGATTAAGATGGTTTCTAACTCATAGAGATCCTCCTGCCTCTGCCTCCGGAGTACTGGGACTAAAAAGGCATGCACCACCACTCTTGGTCATTTTTTAAAATTGTGTGGCTATATGTGGATATATGGCCATGAGAGCAGGTAACCATGGAGGGCCTCACATGCCCTGGAGCTGCAGGATGTGGGGGCTATGAACCAGAGCCTGGGTCCTCTGCCAGAGCAGCACCAGCCCTTACCCACTGAGCTACCACTCCCTACTGTTCTAGTCAGTTGATTTTGTTGAATGCTTTAGTTATCAGAACCCTAAGCTTCTCTTTCCCAAATATGCAGCATGAGTCCTGGCTTATTAAGGTTTACGGTTGAATTAATCACTGGAGCAGGGAAGATGGGATGCTGATATTGGGCAGGTTTAAACCACCTGGTCACCCCTGAAGCAAAAAGAGGATTAGGAGAGAGTGACTATCAGCCTCTTACTGAGCATAAAGACTAAGAATGGGCACCATTATTAGGAAAAGGATAGATGCTGAACAGGTGAAAATAACAGATGTCCCCATGATCCAAATAGACTCATGAAAAAGGTTCTAAAGTTATGGATCTACTACTGCCCTGTCTACCCCATCCCCACTGGGCTTAGCTCAATCTTCCTTGCAGCTCCACCAGATAGTCTGTGAGCTGACATGAACCAATTTGGTCCCTTTCACAGGTGGCTGTAGCACACTCATCCACACCCATAAAAGTATTTATTACTGGGGGCTGGAGAGATGGCTCAGAGGTTAAGAGCACTGCCTGCTCTTCCAAATGTCCTGAGTTCAATTCCCAGCAATCACATGGTGGCTTACAACCATCTGTAACGAGGTCTGGTGCCCTCTTCTGGCCTGCAAGCATACACAGACAGAATATTGTCTACATAATAAATATTTTTTTAAAGTATTTATTACTGAGAAATAGCAAGCAAGTTCAGTCAAATGGCTGCTCCTCAAGCCACAGGGTGCCCACCCTCCACCCTGCCTTGCAGGAAACACACCCCATAACAGACTTAGCACGCTCACAGAAGGTGTCAGGTAACCACAGATCTAGGATGAAGTGGCCGGAGAGAGAACCTTCAGGACTCGAGCCTCAGAACCATTTGAGTACTCAGGCTGCAGGTTTCATTTCTCCAGTTACGACAAGGGTCTCTTAAATAGTCCCGAGATCTATAGACCAGCATGCTGACACACATCTTTAATCCCAGCAATCAGGAGGTAGAGGCAGGCAGATCTGCGAGTTCAAGGCCAGCCCAATCTACACAGCAAGTTCCAAGATAACAAGGGCTACATAAGAGAGAGAGCCTGTTTCAAAAGAACCAAAAATGAACAAATAACCCTCAGATCTAGAAAGCCATTAACATCACAGCAAAATGACACTCTTTTTCTGATGCTGACCCGTAAGTCCTCTGGTGCTGACTTGTGAGTACAGATGAGGGAGCTGAGGCAGAGGGAGGGTAAATGGCCTTTTGGTGGTGGGGAAACATCCGGGTTCAGAGCTGCTGTTCCACAGTTATAGAACAACCAGAAGCATCTAGATGGTATTTAAGGACTAGAGAGGAGACTAGGAGTGGAGACTAAGGATATACCTCAGGTGGGAGAATGCTTGCCTAGCACGCACAAGACCTTAAGTTTCAACCTCAAAGCCACAGAAACTGAGCACAGTTGAGTGAGCCTTCCTGTAATCCCAGCACTTGGGAGATGAGGACCAGATAGACATTCAAGGTCATCCATTCTTAGCTACACAGCAAGTTCCCGGCGGTGTGGGACACTTGAGACGGTGTCTTAAAAACAAATAAATAAGGGCTGGAGAGACTGATCCGCAGTTAATAGCACTGGCTGCTCTTCTGGAGGACCTGAGTTCAATTTCCAGCATCCACATGATGGTTCACACCCATCTGTAGTGAGATCTGGTGGGTGCCCAGAACACTGAATACATAATAAATAAGTCTTTAAAATAAATAAAAGGGGGTGGTGGAGTTACAGGATAAAGACGCCTGCTCCCAAGCCTAACACCTGGTGGGTGGAGAGTTCGGACTCTGGCAAGTTGTTGTCTGACCTCCCCACACGTGTGGCCACACACACACATAAGCATATCACATGCATCAACGGAATGTAATTAAAAAATAGTAGTAGTGCCAGGTGGTGGTAGGACTGAGAAGGCTATGAAGTCCTGAGTTTAATCTTAAACTGGACACAAAGGAGAAGGAAGGAGAGAAGGAGGAGTTAGCAAAGAGACAGTGCTCACCAACACTTATTTAGTGGGCTGGGGACAATGTAACAATTCTAACACTCTTTTGTTGTTTTGGTTTTTTGTTTTGTTTTGTTTTTTTACTAAATAGGGTTTATCTGTGTAGCTCTGAAGCCTGGTCTGGAACTCACTCCTTAGACCAGACTGGCCTTTGAATTCATAGAGATCTGCCTGTCTCTGCCTCCCGAGGCATGTGCCACCACCACTTTTAGGACTAATCTGCACTAATGTTACCTCTTACTCTGCCTTTTCTCTTTCTTCCTTCCTTCCTTCCTTTCTTTCCTTTTGAGAAAGGACCGAGGGTGTGAGGACCAAGATGTCTATCACCATGCCAGGCTTCTACTAACTCTTTAATTTTTATTTAAAAATGTTTTTGAAACAAGCTCATGTTTAATTGTGATATTTTTAAATTGTGCAAGTTTTTGACCCCTCCCACCCCATATGTAGTCTCTTGAAATTACAGGAAAACCTCACCAAAAAGTATGGAATGCTTCAGGAATGTGTGTGTCATCCTTGCACAGGGGTCATGTTAATCTTCTGCCTTTCCAGTTTTAGTACACATGCTGCGGAAGCAAGTGCCTATGAAACACTACAGCTGGCATATATAAAATAGTTACAACGTTGTGAAACAAATCCATCAAAACTCAGAGAGGTAGACATGAGGGCTGACAAACAGGAGACTGTGTTTCATAGCACACGTGTTACAAGGAAGCTTTGTACAGGCTTCATATATAGTTTCCTTAAATCCACTGCTTCATAAAAGTGCTTTGAGAAGTCGGGTGGTGGTGGCGCATGCCTTTAATCCCAACACTCAGGAGGCAGAGGCAGGAGGATCTCTGAGTGTTTGAGGTCATACTGGTCTACAGAGTGAATTCCAGGACTGGGTCCATAGCTACTGAGAAATCTGTCTCAAAAAGAAAACAAAAACAAAAACAAAAACAAAACAAACAAAAAAGTGCTTTAAGAAACTTTTGAAAGATTTGACTACAAAAAGAAGCATTTTTCTGGGGGGTCCAAAGGGATCTATCCTTGACAATCCAATCAGCAGAAAAGTGTTCAGCAGTCGGCAGACAAAACTGTTTCAAACCTACAGCTGCCTAGGGAACCTTCTCAGGCTGAGATTAGTCTCCATCCTGAGCTGCAGAACCACCACCCTCTTCATAGCTTTGATGCTGGAGGAACTCAGCAGGGAACCTCCACAGCTGGACCAACTTCAGCAAGGTCTCACTCTGTATCCCTGCCTGGCTGGAATCACTCACACTCTGCAGACTAGGCTGACCTCCGCATGCTGAGTGCTGGAACTGTGGGCAAGCATCACCATTCTGGCTACTTTTAAGTTTTTGATGCTTAGGATCTTGCCCAGAACCTCAAACACAGTAAGTATACACCTACTTAATTGCAAGTTCACACTGTTTAATTTTAAATAATAGTTATATTTGGCAACCTGTCAGTAAAGCTCCTGAAAAAGCTATTTTTTCCACGTTCAGTAAGACACATGCAAGGGTGTGGACTTCTCTGAGAGTTGTACTCAAGCAATAACTGACATGTAATATTTTGGTGGCTCTCAAGTCATAACTTTAGGGATTATAACTCCTAAATAGTTGTGGTTTTGATTTTTGTATCATGTATCACAATCTCTTTTTTCCATACAGTTAAGAGTGCTTTGCCTATGGTTAGGTCATTGGACCAAAGTGAGATGAAGGGATGCTAAAGGTCATAGGGCTAAGGCTGTTAGTAAGCACGAGCCTAAGAGCTGTTCCAGGACTCGAGGTAGGTGTCCAAGAGCCTCCAGCCAGGACTCCACCTTGGGGGGAAGAATGGCACTTTTTGTAACAGACAAGAAATCTGAGCAATCAGATTAAGATATAAGACAACTAACAAAAAGAAACTTAGCAAAGCTTATAAGCAGTGACAAAGTAAGTAACTGATCTAAAGACCTACTTAGAATGTTCTGCCAATTAGCACATGAAAAGTAAGTGTGATCGTCAGAGAATCAGATAGGAGCAACCAGGATGTTGTCAGGTCCTGGCTACACGGAGATGCTAATCAGCAAATCATGCAAGCTCCACTCATCATTTTCTATCTGCCCTCCAAAAGGAGGAACAGGTAAGGATTAACCTCCTGACGATACAGGACGAAGGGTCCCATTGTTCATTAGCTAAAGATATTCCCGGTTAAAGCAAGGGTGAGAATGTGACAGTTTTAGCACAAACCCAGTGATCCAGGGTTCTTGCAACCGTAGAGTAATTCCTATTTGGAAGTGGCTATATATAAATTATTTTCCATTCGGCGCCCAAAAGGGAGATATAAAATCCTCCCAGAATGCTCCGCACGCACACGGCAAACTAGAAGCTCTGTGTGCGATACTTATTTACATATCTCCGCCCACTTACTTCCGTCTATCTTGTACCGTAAAAATCCAAATAGAAGAATCACCTACTAGCTTACGTACAGTAACGCTAGGAATAAAGTCTTTATTTACACTGGCTCCTTGGCCCACCCAGTTGTCTTCTGAAAAATAGTATCAGCCTAGCTCTTACTAAAAAATGTATTTTATTACAAGGCTCTAATAAAATTATAAGCCAAGATTTGAGAGATCTTATCCCAACACTGCCATCCTCTGCTTAGAAGCAGTGGGCGGGGCATAAGAGTAGGGAGAGAAAAAACAGAAGCCTGTGTTTCTTCTTCCACCACCGAGAGAAAGCTCATCACTTTTCCAGCCTTGGTTCCTACGTCCAGGTCGTGATCAGAAAGGTTTCTTTTTCAGCCCAAAGACAGCGATGAATAAAGTCGTTTCCGTGAGAGCTGGGATGGCGCTGTGAAAAGTAGGGCGTGGGTTCAGGGCCCCTTCCAACACAAACACCCAAACCTCCAAACACCTATACGAGACTGAGTTTGGGGATGTGTATGACACTTCAAAACACTATTAATTTCACAGGTGCACGAACCATCTACGAGGGGAAAACCTTCAGATTTGGGCTAGACTTTCCACCCCCACCCCTGTTCTAGAATATTGGGTACTACGGCACCTGCAGAAGGCAAAAATGTACCAGTATGTGGTACATTCCCATCGCTCGAATATGAAGAAAGATAGGGCCACAGATGCGCTACAGTGGGCTGCAATGGCTTAAAAACACAGCAAAGTCAAGGAAAGTAACAGAGTGACGGGCCCCATCTGGACCTGGGTTCATCTCTTATTCCCTTCCCATAAAGCAAGTGTCAGAGTGGGCAGTCATGCATTCTGAATTTGAGGACAATCATGCTTAAGAGACCAGAGCTCAGACTAGAGGTGGTGGTACACAGCTTTAATCCCCAGCACTAGGGAGGCTGAGGCAGGTGGATCTCTGAGTTCAAGGCCAACCTAGACTACAAAGCTAGTTCTAGAACAACCAAGGCTATGCAAGGAAACCTTGTCTCAAAACATCAAAAAAAAAAAATAAATGGGGGGACCCCCTTCTACATATCTAGGGCAACCCTGCCCCTGCACACTTCTGGGAGAGGTTAATGCTACATACACCCTAGGCCACACAAGAATACCTACAGGCCTGATAAACTGCTGGAATCTCTCCAGTGCCTGGTCCTCCTTGTCCACAGTTCAGAGTCAAGAGCCACAACCATTGCCTTCTTCTCTTCTCCTCATCCTCCTTCTTTCTTTCGTTCCCTCCATCCCTCCTTCTCTTCCCTTTCCTCCCCTTCTTCTCTTTCCTCCTCTCCCCTCCCTTCTCCTTCTTTCTTTTCTTTTTTGAAACAAGGTTTCTCTGTGTAACTCTGACTGTCCTGGCATTCATTCTGTAGACCACACTGACCTCGAACTCAGAGATCAGCCTGTTCCTGCCTTCCTAGTGCTGGGATGAAAGGCCTGTGGCACCACATTCTGCCATCAAGAAGCTTCTTTTGTGCTTCATTGTCTTAGTTCCTTCTGACTTCTCGTATTGCTTTGTATTTTACACACACTGCAGCATAGTGCTTATCACACTGATTTACAGATGTGTATCTCCCTCCCCCTTGAATGGGAGAAAATGGCTTTACTCCTATCTGGGGATTGCCAGAACCGAACTTATGACAGGGTTGAAGAAATGTTTGAAGACTAGTAATTAATTCCCCATACTGTCTAAGACCTCTCACCTAGAGAGATTCAGTTTGCCCCCTGAGCAGAGACTTCTGCCCAAAAGGTCTAAAGGGGTGGAAAGAGTGGGGCGCTGGGCAGGCAGAAAGGATACAGAGGAGGCTCTGGGTGCTATTGAACATGGAAACTCCTGAGAGGAAGCCGGCCAGCTCCACCGCAAAGAAGCCCAAGGTGAGACAGAGAGCTACCACCAATCTGCAGAAAGGGAAGGGGCTGGATCAGAGTTTCTGAACGTCTTCGAAGACCCCTGCATTCTCATCCCGTCCCAAGAGCTCACTGGACGTCCTGCTTCTCATATTCCTCGGGGGTGAACTTGAGAGGCAGGCAAGCCTGGATGTTGCTTTCCTGGTAAGCCGAGCAGAAAGGAAGAAAAGTCAAAAGAGGGACGGGGTTGCGGGGACAGGTGGGGGAGGGCCCAGGGACCGGGAGCAACGGACTGGGTAAGGCCTTGGGAAGGAATGGGCTGAGCTGAGCTGGGTCCACTCCAAGATGAGAACGACAGGGCACGCGCGCGTCCCGTCTGTGTCTTACCCGGGACCAGAATAAAGTGATGACAACCACCAGATGAGCCAAGAGCGTCAGGAACCGAGAGGGCACGAGCCCGGAGATCCGACCCATGGCCTCGGGGACCCAGAGCGGAGGTCGTGGAAGTCTGAGATGGGTCACGCCTCAAGTCTCCCGCACCAAGAAGGCCAGACCTCTCTGTTTAAGCCTCGTTCCCGCGCGCTCAGGCGCCGCCCAGTTGCCATGGTAACTGCGTCCTCAGGCGTCACGCAGCTGTTTCCGGAAGTCTCGCGATAACGAAGCGCCCTGGGCAGAAGTCGGGAGGTCGGGTCTCCTGGCTGGCGAGGCGGTGAGCGGTTGAGTGGACCCCCCGGGGGGCGCACCGGGAACCGCCATATCCTCCCTTCTCCTCTGGGCACGAGGGGAGAGGAGGGTGTGCGGAGCTAGTCCGGCAGTCGCCGTCATGTCACCGAACCCCTGGTTGTCAGAGGACCCCCCCCGATAAAACCCGCCCCCCCAAAGAATGACTCATTTCTCCCCCAGAAAGCGTGTCTCAGTTTAATGAGAGATTTGCCGAGCGCAGAAATGCGCAGCATTGGGACGGTTAGAATAGGATGTGGGTGAGGTGAGTGCTTCGGGAACCGAGGGGGTTGGATCAGAAACGGTGAGGAGTGAAGGGATGAATTGGAATAGCGTTGAGTCCTTTGGGAGGCTTAACCCAGTCTGGGATGCTGGATCTGCATCCCTTTCACTCTCTGAGATGTCAGGCCCCCCGACATCGCTCAGTTACAGACCAAGGACCCCCCCCCCCCCCCCCCGTCTGGGGCTTCCAATGAAATCCCTGCTGATTGAAACGTCCTCACCACCTTTCTGCACAATCAATTCCATGGATAACGGACCTCCCAGCCAATTGGCAGTTCTCTTCTCTCCATTCCTTTCCTTGTGCCTTCAAACGAGTCGAAAAAACAAGGCTCAGAGGTATTTCTGACTTAATTCACTCAACAAATCTTTCTAGACGGCTCCCAAATGCCAGGCACTGTGCTTGGCTCTGAGAGTATGTTGATATATAAACTAAAGTTTCTCCCTCCAGTTTTATATTCTAGGGAGGGAGATCGGTAGCAAACATTTAAAAACTAATAATAAAAAGTCCTGAACGGTACTATAAATAAAAAGGGTAACGCAAATAATACCAAAGGAGAATTTGAAAACAGATAATTCCTAAATTTTTGTTTTAAGAAACTGATCAAAACCTAGAAGAAATATATTTGTCTTCCTAGAGTAATACATGGGCTTCCTTTTCCTAAGCCAGTGAGTTTCAAAGTCAAAATATTTTAGTTAAAGGTCGTGAAAGACAGACTGAGGAGTTCTGAATGAAGGGGACAGAGCTGACAGTACAGGGGATCCCAAACCAGGTAAAAGGATCCTTCACACATGAGATCCCAAACCAAGTAAAAGCCTCCCCTCCATACACTTTTACTATAAAAGACTGTGGTGGAATGCTGGACGAAATTTGTGTAGGGTTTGTAACTTGGATAATAGTGGTGTAAAAGTGTGATTTCCTGATTTTTTTTTCAGCATTGGCGATAAATTCCATACCACTTTCATATAGGTAAGCACTCTCCACTGAGGTATATTCCCACCCTCCCTTCTGAATCTTACAGTATCATCATTAATGCCTAGAACGGCACTCTAAATCAAAAGGGATAATTTATAGCATTGAAGGTCCCTATTTATTCAGCTCCTTACAGATTTAGACTTCTGTGTGTGTGCTGCACTGAGGGTCAAATTCAGTGTCTGGACCATACCAAGCAAGGGCTTCACTACCAAGCTCCCCTCGAGGTCCTATATAGTAAAACTAACAACTTTTTCATATAAACCTGAATCTTAAACTAGGTAGGGGCAAACACTTATAACCCCAGAATTTTGGAGGTGGGGACGGATCAGAAATTCAAGGTTATGTAGTGAGTTCTAGGTCAAGCTGGCCAATGTCAGATCCTGTCTCAATAAAAACAAAACAACCCAAACAACAACAGCAAAAATTAGAGAGATGGCTCAGTAGTTAAGAAGACATGGCACACACCTTTATTCCCAGCACCTGGGAGGCAGAGGCAGGATCTCTGTGAGTTCAAAGCCAGCCTGGTCTAGAAAGCAACTTCCAGGACAGCCCGGGCTGTTAACACAGAGAAACCGAGTCCAGAAAACAAAGAAACAAACAAAAAGCACATGGCACTGTAGCTAAATTCAGTTCCTAAGCCTGTACTGTGCAGCTCACAGCTTGTAACTCTAGCTCCCAGGGACCCAGGCTAAAGAGACTGTATCACATAGGACGAAGAGCCAGGATAAAACTAGGGCACGCTTTTGAAGATTTTCCCAAGATCTGAGGGCAAGGAGTCAGCCCTGTGGAGATCTGGGAAACAGCATTCCAGGTGGAGGGAGGAGCAAGGGCGTGTTTACCAGACAGAAAGGAAACCAAGGATTCTGAAGCCTACAGAAGAGGGGGAGAGAAGAGGGGAAGAGAGGATCAGAGTGATGTTGGAGCCATAGGCAAACGCAAAATTCTCTCAGCTTCTGCAGTCATGGAGCGAGAGATTATCAGACTTGCATTCTAGACTCTGGTTGCAACATAGAAAATAGAGTTTAAGTAGAAGATGAATGGGAAAGATATGAAAAACATCTAGAAGGGATAGTTCGTGACTTAAATCAGATGGAATAGAGCAGGTGAATTGGAGGGAATCAAGAGATACTTTTATTTTTCTTTTTTAAAGCTAGGGTTTTACTCTGTAGTCCTAGCTAGCCTGAAGTTCACTGAGTACTCTAGGCTGGCCTTGTATTCGCGGCAGTTTTCCTGTCTCAGCCTCCAAAGTTCTGGGATCTGTGGCATGAGAGATATTTAGAGGAAAAAGATCTGGGTCTGGCTGTGTAATCTGGGGTCCGAGCATCTGGAAGTTTGGGGTTTTCTGCCTGTAGTGCTTCCAGCCTAAGGGGCTACTAGATGGCAGAAACTAGGTACTCACACTTGATGTTATACGGTAATGGCACTGAGTGAGCTTGGTAGGTCTGTCCTGTGGTTTCCACGACCTTGGTTCTCAGACGCCGGCCCTAGAAAAGCTGTTTCTGAGTTTTAGTGCCACTCTGCGGCCTTAGGAGGTACTGTGGGTGATGTGTGTGCTTCAGCTGTCTCACTTCCGACTGGGCCTAGGAGACTGGGCTTCCTGCTCAGACAGCTGCTCTGGAGTTTGGGCACAGGCCTTCTAGTCAACACGTGCTGGTAGCTTGTTGGCAATACGTGCCGAGCATCGGCTTCACCCTAGACTTACTCGGCTGGTCTCCAGAGCAGTTGCTTAGGAATGGACTCACTTTGGCCGCCTGTCCTAGAGCAGTCAGGCGTCACCGTGAAGGCCTGTGCCGACCCACCCAGAAAGAGGGGCCCTGCTGCTGGTGACTTGCCCTTTGTGCTGATCATTAGAAAAGAATGCTTCCGTCTGGGTTTGAGAGTCTGCCTTCTGGGAACATCCAGATTTATCAGGACCAAGGGATCACGGAGCCTACCTGCATCAAGGATCAAGACCCCACTGTACAATGCTTATGGATGTTTTAACCTAGGTTGCCTTCATGCCTTGGCCAGCCTGTCCGCTTCTGCTCCAATATCAGTGACCCACAGTAGGGGCTACTGTAACTCTTCCACTTCCTTCAGGCTCAAGGGACCCAAGATGCCAAGGACCACCCCCATGGTGGGGCAGAGCTGGCCTTTCCAGAGGGAGTGCCAACAGGGGTCAGGCTTGAGCTGCTAACACATCACCGAACTGCCTGCAAACTGGCACCGTGGACTGCACCAAGTGCAGGTGCCCAGGCCGCCATCTTAACTTTTCAATTTCATTTTATGATTATATTAAACACATGATTCCAAAGCAAAACTCTACAAAGGAGAGTCATCTAGAGATCTCTGTGTCCCCGTTTTATCACACATAAACCATTTTATTAGTTTCTGGCTTATTGCTCCATCAAAAACAAACTGGCCTCAAGCTTGCAGCCAAAGATGGCCTTGAGCAAATCTTGACAGCAGTGTGGGCCCGCCAGATAGTGTCTCACTAAGTAGCCCAGGTTGTTCTTGAGACTGAGATTCTTCTGCCTCTCACCCTCCTCTAATGCCGGTACTTCAAGGCTTGCCACACCTTCACCACTTTCATTTTAGTAGAGAATAAAAGGTCGTTCCTTTTTGTTTGTTTGTTTTGTTTTTCTCTGTAGCTTTGGAGCCTGTCCTGGAACTAGCTCTTGTAGACCAGGCTGGTCTCAAACCCACAGAGATCCGTTCCAGGATTAAAGGCATCCACCACTACCACCAGCTGGCATATCATTTAGTCTTTACTGATAAACTGTTCTTGTTTTAGAAGAAACAATGCTTGGCCCATGTTTTTAATCCCAGTACTCAGGAGGCAGATGCAGGGATTTCCATGCGCTGGAGGCCAGCCTGGTCTCCATAATGAGTTCCAGGCAAGTCAAGGGCCATAGAGGAACCTTCAAAGCTGGTGGTGCACGCCTTTAATCCCAGCACTTGGGAGGCAGAGGCAGGGGAATTTCTGAGTTTGAGGACACCCTGGTCTACAGAGCAAGTTCCAGGACAGCCAGGGCTACACAGAGAAACCCTGTCTCAGAAAAAAACAACAAAAACCTCTCAATGATCACATTTTATGGAGTCATACTTTTGATGATCATATTGTTTCCATTATAAGGAAAAAAGGTGTATTGTCTTCTAAGAAGTGATTTTATCTTATTGTCTCATCTGTCTATATTCTGAGACAAGTCCTTAGCCATGAACTCCGATGATGCCACCCATTCTCCAGGACTAGAGTGCGGGTGTGAGCAACTCTACCCAGCTGTCTCTCTCTGCTTCTCTCTTCTTGCCTTTCTTTACCAGAGGACCTCCATATTATCCAGACTGGTCTCAGACAACTGAAATAGAATATTTCTCTCAGGGCCTGATGGCACAGACCTGTAATCCCAGCATGGGGGTGGGGAGCAGAAGAATTGCAATTGAGTGCAAGGCCTGCTTAGGCTACCATACAAAGTCAAGGTCAGCCTGGGGAATTTAGCAAGATCTTGTTGGAAAATAAAAGGCCACAGTCCCAGCACTTGGGAGCCCGAGGCAGGAAGATTGTCAAGCGTGCTAGGCCCTTCAGCCACAGAGTATGACTCAAAACAGCACAATGAGTATTTTAGGTGCCCTTGCGGGGGAGATGGAGGAAAGGCACTCCACATGGGGAGGAAGTCTGCCCTGAACTGAGTCCTGAATGCAATGTGAGGGGCAAGCAGGCAGACGGGGACTTTGAAAGCCCTTCGAGCAATACCATAGGCCGTGGTTCACAGACATTTGGGGTTGTGATGAGTTTAGACATTTGAAAATGATTCAGTAGGTGCTAGGCATATAACTCAGTAGCCTAGCTTGTAAGAGTTCACTGGGTTCATTCCTAGAACAGGAGGGGCAGGAAGAGGAGGAAGGAGCGAGCGAGGGAGGGAGAAAAGAAAGGACCGTAAATAAGCTGGTGGCACATACTTGTATTCCCAGTAATTGGGAGGCTGACGCAGAGATTGCTGAAAATTCAAGGCCAGTCAGAACTATAAAGTAATATATAGTATATAGTATCCTGTTTCAAAAAACAAAAATGACCAGAACTTTAAAAGTTAGTTTTAACCCTGTATTCCTGTCATTCTAGCACCAGGAAGGCTGAAACCAAAATTCAAGTTCAAGGTCAGCTTGGACAACTAAGTGAACCGTCTTTAAAACGAACAAAGAAACAAGCAAAAGTGAGTAGGGGCCAATGAGATAGCTCAAGGATTAGGAGCACATACTGCTCTTCCTGAGGACCTGGGAGTTCAGTTCCCAGGACCCACATCAGGTGGTTTACAACAGCCTGTAACCCCAGCTGCGGGGGATCTCACACCTCTGTACTCTGCAGACACTTGCATTTATGTGCACGTACTCCTACATACACATAATTAAAATAATAAAAATAAATCTTAAAAAATAGATAAGATTGCAAATCTTAAAAAGATAAGATTACTAAACCGTTGGCAGAGTCAGGAAGATATCTCTATGAGTTCGAGACCAGCCTGGTCTATAGAGCAAGTTCCAGAACAGCCAGGGTTACAGAGAGAAACGCTATCATAGAAAACAAGTCATCCAAAAAAGATTACGTAAGTGTACCAAGTAGCCTATATATGAATTGTTTATAAAGAGCCCACAGGCGTTAAGAACTCAACTTCTTGACTCTGTAAATCCAAGGAGCTAAGACTGGATCCGACTTCAAAGAGTCTTTGATTTTAAGCCAGTGACCGATGGAGGACCTTCCGGAGCCCAGATGAGAGAGGAGCTTGCTATATAGCAAGCCAGCCGGGGAGGCCGAGAGAATGGACATGGGCATTGGCAGAATTCCTGAGGGATTGGAACAGACGGGATTTGGGGACTGGAAACCGAATGTGAGGGAGAGGGAAGAGTCAAGAGTCTCCCCTTTCATGGCCTGTCATGGCCATGCAAAAGACCTGGGAAAGAAGGAATGGTTAGTCAAGGGGAGGTGCCCGCTGGCGCCAGCACCAGGGTCTGTGAGCAAGATTCAGGAGCCCAGAGTGTACAGATGAGAGTTGGAGCTAGGGAACGCCGCAGCCTAAGGAGAGAAGACAGACCCCTGATGAAAATGGAGAGGGAAGGCCAAGAAGTCGCTGCCCTTCTGCATCCAGTTAAGAGCAGGCCTTAGTGTGTGACAGTGGAACACCAGGTCGCGGCTTGCCTTTGGGGTGCGGGGAAGCACCGTTCATTGATCTCCTTTCAGCTGACCTTCACGGGACTCCGGGAACAGACAGGGGCGGGAAGTCATGGAGTCTGAGGGATGAAACTGCTTGCCGAGATCAGATGGTGCGGTTTCCTCCGAGGGGAGAAGCTCCAGCCACATTTTGGGTTTCTAGGAGCATTTTTAAAAAAAAGAAAAAGAAAGAGAGAGAGAAGGAGAGAGGAGAGAGAGAGAGAGAGAGAGAGAGAGAGAGAGAGAGAGAGAGAGAGAGAGAGAGAGGGAGAGAGAGGAGAGAGAGAGAGAAGAAAAAAAAAAATCATTGCTATAGTGCCATGAGGTGACCCGTGCACGGCTGTGGCCGGCCGGCCTCGTGGCGCAACGGTAGCGCGTCTGACTCCAGATCAGAAGGTTGCGTGTTCAAATCACGTCGGGGTCATTCATACTTTTCCCTTTTTTCCAGTTTCCTTTATTTTTGTCCCAGTGATCAAAAAAGAAACATCTCTTAAAGAACAAAAAGGAGAAGCTCGGGAACCAAATCTTGACGCAGTCAGACTATCTCAGTGATCTATTTCTAGGGAGTAATTTTGCGGATAATCCAGCAATTCTGGGCAGAGCGGGACTAGAGGCCAGCCAGCCCGAGTTGGAGTCTTCGGTTTTCGCTCCATCACTGCTCTGCGAGTGCGCGCGGCAGTTAGGACAAGAATCCTGGAAACGCAGACAGGTGCGGCCTCGGGCAGGAGTGAGGGAGGGTTCAGGTCTCAGAGAAGCCAACGCAAGTACAGGTCGTGTGGACGAGGTGGCCGAGTGGTTAAGGCGATGGACTGCTAATCCATTGTGCTCTGCACGCGTGGGTTCGAATCCCATCCTCGTCGTCGGTGTAGCTTCTGAGGTCTACATTCAGTTTTGTAATCTAGAGACAAATTGCCGTCCTGACAAATTCGGAGTCACTCGGTTTTCACACCATCACCTCCCTGACTTCCAGTCCTTTCACCTACCTTTTCTAGCAGCAGTGAGAGTTATTTCCTGGTTGCTCATCTGCCCTAAGAGTGACCTGGCCAAGTAGTGAAGAGGTTATCTCTTCGGGTAGGCGCCGTGGCTTAGTTGGTTAAAGCGCCTGTCTAGTAAACAGGAGATCCTGGGTTCGAATCCCAGCGGTGCCTTTGTTATTCCCTTTTACGAAAACTAGAAAAGTTCTAACACATCGTGAGACCTGAGACCGTGAGTCCCTCTACTGTCGTCTACTCACTGCTCTACCTCTGGCGTTCCGGTGATTTTGTATTTGGGAGTGGGTTCCAGAACCTCCGTCCAGATCACATTTACGCCCTGACCGGCAATCAAGTGTCAAAATCGCATCATTCGTGCCTGTCAAAATTGTAAGTTGATTGCTAAATTTGTAACTACTCACTGCTAGTTTGGATATACGCATTTTCCGTCCTCCAATATATCTTTAGACCAGATTTTCTTGGCTAGCCTGGGAACAGCTATTCCTTTTACATGCCTTTAAAAAGGCAAGTTTGTTGTAGCTGGCCGGTTAGCTCAGTTGGTTAGAGCGTGGTGCTAATAACGCCAAGGTCGCGGGTTCGATCCCCGTACGGGCCAGGACTCATTTTGAATTTATGATATTCTTTGCTTTTGCAATTATTAGATGGAAGTACAGAATCGTTTTAATTTTACTCCTTTTAACAATATGGTCTTTTTTTCTCTGTGATTTTAGATGAAAGTATGGAATTCTCTCAGTCTTTTTTATTCCTCGTTTTAGTTGTATTCCCAGGTGGTCTTACTTGTTTTAATTATATTTCTAAAAGGGAGACATCTAAGAACACTTCATAAAGCAGTATTTCTAATCCTGAAACAATTTGAACTAAACAAATGTACTGGATTATGTCCGAATTGTGGGAGCGTCTTGGGATGCGGGAATCATTACTTTTGTTATCTTGGAGATTCTATGATCATAATATGTATGTAGTTCCTGAATGTACTGTGTAAACTGTAAGAAGACAGTCTTTGTGATTGGGACACAACTGTCTCAAATCATTATACATGACTAATCTGCACTGAGGTCAGGGACAGAGCTGCCAGGAGTTTATATTTCCTCATTACCAAGATAACCAATCTGCCTGTCTGCCTGTCCATCGGGAGCAGAAAAGCCCTTCACCTCCTCTAAAGACCCTTGCTGGCTTCTGCTTGTAGTGAATCTGTGGACCCTCTGTGTAATTATCACCTTCAGATCTGAGGCAGGTCTTAGATCCTTCTCCTGCTAGCCTGAGACTTCCTCCCCCACACTCCCAGTTCCCACTCCCAACCCCCCACTCCCCCAGGGAGCTCCAGGAACCACCCCGACCTTCACTCCTATTCCTTTGGCTTGTCAACCCCTTCGACCCCACACAGAAACAGGCTCAGCCTTAGCAGCAGCGGCACTTTAATTTCACAAAACTCTCCACAACAGGTGGGCTTCAAAACCAGCAACAATTCTAAACTTATCCCAGAGCGGTGAGACACCTCCCACCTCACCCTCTCCACCAGGAAATGTGCACCTGCTTGCTCCACCCTGTGGCATTTTAGGGGACCAGAGGGAAGAAGCAGGAGGTTATGCATTAGCAGATGTGCGCCCTTGCCTGCACGACGCCTGCCGAGGACCACTCAAGCTCCTAAAGCTCCTGGCACTTGGGGTCTGATCACTGGGATCACGACAGCCACAGCAAACAGTGGCTCCTTCCGTTCTCTTCTCGGCACGCGTGGTGGTCTGCCCCACCCCACCAGCAGAGATCTAAAGGCCTGCGTTCCCAAGGATGGCGTTCCCAAGGATGGCGTTCTAGCTAGGGAGGAGAAGAGTCAGGAAGAACAGGGCAGACTGTTGGCCAACTGAATAGAAGCAGAGCTACATCCCCTTCCAGCAGGAAAATCTTTCCGACTTCCCCATTCCATTCACACTCCTTACGCCGAGAATGGGCACAGGCCACCTAAACGCTTGTGGAAGAACCTCTAACGCACAGGCCTCCCCTCAGCCGGCAGTTTCCACCAGGGCTCCTCGAAGAATCCTTAGGGTCCGACTGGACCCTGGCCTGGCCAGGTTAGGCATGGCCTCTCCTCTGTGCTCCTGGTCACTTGCATAGGGCCTCCAACACCTCCAGAGTACGTCGGATATCTCGGACTTGGCGTGCCAGCCCCTGAACCGGTTGCAGAGCTCGTTCCAGCTCCTCGCAGCGTGCAAGTAATGTGTACATGCCCTTGATGCTCATGTCCACGGCTTCGCCTAAGGAATCCACGGCGTCACGGTAGGTCTGGATACAGCCCACGCTCAATGCTGTCAGCTCCTGCACCGCACCACCCAGCCCGCGGAGCAGACGGTCCACCCGGCCGCCCAGCTCGCGACTCAGCCTCTCCAGATCCCTCAGCACGTCGGGGTCGATGGGAGGAATAGTGGGAGTGGGTGCGGGGGTCAGGCTGGGTCGCCCAGAGGCAGGGGGAAGGGGCGGGGGGGCGCCACTCAGACGGATCTTGAGTTGTAGGTTGTTGGCGACAAAGTGGGTAAGGTCGCCGTGGCGGCTCACCGTGCCCTCGAGCTCTAGGGGGCTGGAGATGGTGGCGCGACGTCCCCCGCCCGCGCCAGCTTCGCCAGTCGCCGAGGATCCCCCACCGCCGCACGCCCCACTCAGCCCGTCCAGGCTGCGGCTGTCCTGAAGGCGGCTGGAGAAGGAGCGGCCAGCCCTACCCGCCGCCGCCTCCTCTTCGTCATGGTCTGCATCTTCTCGCTGCGGTGGCTTCACATTCATCTCGACGCCTCCGGGGCTCCCTCGACGGCAGACCCTCGGGGCGGAAGGCTGGTTCTCGCCGGGTTCGGGGTCCTGGTGCCAGGTGGACGGGGGCGGGGCGAGCTCAGAACCTGCCGGTCCCAGGCGGCCCCCGGCCCCTGACGGCGTCGCCCTGATGCCCGGCTGTTCCTCCCAAGCGCCCAGCTCCGGCCGGTGGACTATGCTGCCGCTCGACGTCTTCGGGGACGCTCGTGGGTGACGGCTCGCGACCCCAACGTTCTCAGCCTCTTCCTCCCCGGACGCCCTCAAGATTGAGGGCGGCTTCGAAGGCGTTCGGACCGGCTGGCTGCTGAAATTCGCTGCCTGACGGTCGGCGACGGCCGAAAGGTCCGGTTCCGGCCCGAGCCGTCCCCGGGCGGCCTCCATGCTGAGGGTGGGGGCCGGAACCTCGAGTAGCTCGCCAGCCTCAGCGGCGGCGGCGGCGCCTTTAAGGGGCGGGGGCGGAGGCGCGCCGATTGGCAGCCGGCTGATCGGGGCACCGACAGGAAGCACTCTGCGATTGGTCGCCGCCCCAGGAAGTTCCGGACGAGGAGCTGTTGTTGAACTGCAGAGCCCACGTGAAAGCCAGTCGGGTAGCGGCTGGGAGGTGACAGCTGCGCCCCGTGGTCCCGCGGGGCGGAGCCAGGCTCTACGTCCACAATTACTGCCTAGCAATCACACCCTACCCGGGATCGTTCTAGGATTTCTGGAGGTTCTTGGGATGCGAATACTTTAAAGCCAGAATTCTCAGCGGAACAAGAGTGATTGGTTCTGTTCTTGAGACCCTGGGACCTGATCGTTGACACCCAGAGCGTCTCACTATGGACGGAGTTGCTGCAAGGTCTGTGTAGGTTTGCCACTCTCCGGCCTCCTGTCTCCTCTGGGTAGAGCTTTGTCTCATTAGAGGATAATACGTGATTTTGTCATAAATGAAAACATTCAACAGATGAAAAAATCAAAAATATTGATAAGCACTGTGCGGGAAGTAAAGTACTGTAATTGAGAAGCCTGGGTCGGGAAAGGCCTCTGATGGGAAGACTCGGAGAACCATCAAAAGCATCAAAGCCACCTTGCAGGCAGAGTGGCTTTGCTAAATCTCAGGGGCCAAGAGGGGTGATATAAACAAAAAGCGTTGGGACGCGGGGCTGGGGAAGAGATAGCGAGAAGACACTGGGGCTAAAATAAACGAGAAGGAAGAGGATTTCCAACCTCGAGACCAAGATTCAGGCAGGAGTCACATCTCGCCGGGCGTTGTACTTTCTGTAATGGGTGAAGAAGATTTTTTTCCAAGGGCAAACTGTTGGCAGAAAAGTTGTCAGTTGCAAAATACAACCAAAGCTCTGGGTCCCTTGGATCTAACAAAACAAATTATTAATATTCCCCTTGGTTTATAATAGGTGTGACCATTCCTGTTTTTGGAACAGAAACCTTTGTGAAGTTTTTACAATCATTGCTGATAGCCACTGCAGAATTGTTGCTTTCCCTGTTTGCCAGCACCGACATTGACCTTTGCAGTCCCCTCTACCCTGACTGTCCTTATTCTGTTCTTGCACGTGCCACCACCACCCAGCAAGTCTTTTGAGTTTTTTTTTAAGCATAATCCAAGAAATCCTAAAACATGCCAAAAGTATGTCTTGCCACCACCAAAATGGGTTTTAATTCAAATTTCAATTCAAATAACAAGATGACATTTGGTGTGACAGTAAGTATACATTTTGGCTATTTATCTCTTTGTGTGTTTCTCTAATAGATTTTTAAAAGATTTTTATTGAAAAATTTCATATAATTTTTTAAAATCATGTTTTCCTCCCCCAACCCCTCCCAGATCCTTCCCACCTCCCTACCCACCTACCCAATATTGTGCTCTCCTTTAAAAACTAAAACTAGCCAGGTGATGGTGAGGCAAGAGCTTGTCTCTGTGAGTTCGAGGCCAGCCTGATCTACAGCGTGAGTTTCAGGACAGTCAGGGCTGCACAGAGGAACCCTGTTTTAAAGAACCAAGTTTAAAAAAAAAAAAGACATGGAAATAAAAGGCAAAGAAGCTGGAGAGTTGGCTCAGCAGTTTAAAGCCCTGACTGCTGGACCTAGATTTAATTCCCAGCACCCACATGGCAGCTCACAACTGTAACCTCAAGATCTAACACCCTTACACAGACATACATGCAGACAAAACACCCATATGCATAAAATAAAAATAAATAAATAAAAATGAAAGAAAAGTAAAGCAAGAAACACACACCAAAAAAGCTACAAAAGTGAACATCAAAATCAAGCAAAAGACTAAGACAAAAGAGGAGGAGGAGGAAGAGGAAGAAGAAGAAGAAGAAGAAGAAGAAGAAGAAGAAGAAGAAGAAGAAGAAGGAGAAGAAGAAGAAGAAGAAGCCTAAGGGAAAACAAAAGAAAAAGTCGTAAAAATACCCTGGGTTGGTGTTGTACCAGCCCCTGTTCCTGGGCATAGGGCCTGCATTTGAATGTGATTGATATACCCAATGGGACTCAGTTAAAGAAAACTGATTTGCCTTTGCCAGCAGGTATCCATTGCAGAGAGCTTTATTAAAGGTGGAGCTTTCTGTCACTCCCCATCGGGGCATGTCTGGCTTGAACCTGTGCAGTTCCTGTGCATGCTGTCACAGCCGCTGAGTTCTGATGTGCATCGGTCCCACTGGGCTGTTGTACTTAGAACACACTGTTTCCCTAGAGCCGACCATCACCTGTGGCTCTCGCAATCTTTCTGCCTCTTCTGCCACATGGATTCCTGATCCTTGAGGGGAGCATTTGATGAGGACTCCCATTTAGGACTGGGTGCTTCAAAGTCTCTCACTCTCTGCACATGGTCTCGGTGTTAGTTCCCATACACTGCAAGAAGATTCTCTGATATGGGCTAGGCAAGGCCCTGATCTATAGCTATAGCAGTATGTCATTAAAAGTCTTTTTATCATAATGCTCCTTTAGTAGAGTAGCAGCAGCAGCAGAGTAAGTGCTAGCTGCTCACCTAGGCCGTGACCTACCTAGCCAGGTCCCTGGCCACTTAGCGATGTCAGGTATGGGTTCCATCTCATGGAGTGGGCCTTAGATCCAGTTTTAAAAAGTGGCTGGTTACTTCCATTTGTGCCACTATTGCACTAGTATATCTTGCACGCAGGTCACTATTGTAGGCACTGTTTGTAGCCTTGGCGACAGGCTTTGATCTTTAGAGGGCTCCATGGGATCCCTTTGGCCAACCACTTGACAAGATGTAACCCATCCCTGCCGCTGGAGGTTTTCCTATGTGGCATAAGATGTCCAATTGAGACATAGTCTTCCCTATTCTTTGGAGACACCATTTAGATTTCTTTCATATATGTATATATTTTAGGAAGCTTCTACGGTAAGCTTTTCATATGGTTGTGGTTGTTTATTTATTTGGTTTTTTGAGACAGGGTTTCTGAGTAGCCCTAACTGTCCTGGAACTTATTCTGTAGACCAGGCTGTCCTCAAACTCACAGAGCTCCACCTGCCTTTGCCTCCAAAGTGCTGGGATTAAAGGCATGTGCCACCATCGCCTGGCCTCCATGTGTTTTTTTTTATGTATTTATTTTTATTTATGTACACTGGTGTTTTGCCCACATGTATATCTAGTTATGGACAGTTGTGAACTGCCATGTGAGTGCTGGGAATTGAACCCAGTTCTTCTGGAAGAGCATCCAGTGATTTTAACCACTGAGCCATCTCTCCAGCTCTCTTTTCTTCTCTGTCTCTCTGTCTGTCTGTCTGTCTGTCTGTCTGTCTCTCTCTCTCTCTCTGTGACATTGGCTGTCTTCATCTATTGTTGTCCACCGTTTTTGTTTGTCTGTTTCTTTGAAACAGGATTTCTCTCTGAACCTGGAGGTCACCAATTAGCCAGACTGGTTAGCCCGAGAACCCTTGGGATCTCAGCATTGGGATCCCAGGTACAGTGGTAACACACAACTTTTCAAGTGTTAGCTGGGGAATCTGAACTCAGGTTCTCATGGTTGCTATGAAACATTCTGACTCCCAGAGTAGTCTCCACTCCCCCCTCTCTCTTTTCTTTCTTTCTTTCTCTTCCCCCCCCCCCACTTTGGTTTTTTGAGACAGGGTTTCGCTGTAGCTTTGAGCCTGTCCTGAAACTAGCTCTTATAGACCAGGCTGGTCTCAAACTCACAAAGATCCACCTGCCTCTGCCTCCCGAGTGCTGGATTAAAGGCTTGTGCCACCACCACCCAGCTCTCTCTTTTATTTTTATTCATTTTTTATTGTTATTGAGCTCTACATTTTTCTCTGCTTCCCTCTCTGCCTCTCCCTG
Organism: Myodes glareolus; assembly: GCF_982192425.1. Lineage (NCBI taxonomy): Eukaryota > Metazoa > Chordata > Mammalia > Rodentia > Cricetidae > Myodes > Myodes glareolus. Next base: position 55,189,382 of record NC_142034.1, read on the forward strand.
CCCCTTCAATCTTCCCCCAAGGTCTCCATGCTCCCAATTTACTCAGGAGATCTTGTCTTTTTCTACTTTCTACTTCCCATGTAGATTAGATCTATGTAAGTCTCTCTTAGTGTCCTCATTGTTGTCTAAATTCTCTGGGATTGTGGTTTGTAGGCTGGCTTTCTTTGCTTCGTGTTTAAAAACCACCTATGAGTGAGTACATGTGATAATTGTCTTTCTGTGTCTGGGTTACCCCACTCAAAATAATGTTTTCTAGCTCCATCCATTTTCCTGCAAAATTCAAGCTGTCGTTACTTTTTTCTGCTGTGTAGTAATCCATTTTGTAAATGTACCACATTTTTCTTACCCATTCTTCGACCGAGGGGCATTTAGGTTGTCTTCAGGTTCTGACTATGACAAACAAAGCTGCTATGAACATAGTTGAGCACATGTCCTTGTGGCACAATTGAGCATCCTTTGGATATATACCCAAAAGTGGTATTACTGGGTCTTGAGGAAGGTTGTTTCCTAATTTTCTGAGAAATTGCCACACTGATATCCAAAGGGGATTCCCACCAGCAATACAGAAGTGTTCCCTTTTCCCCACAACATCTCCAGCATAAGTTGTCATCAGTGTTTTTGATCTTGGCCATTCTTACAGGTGTAAGATGGAATCTCAGAGTTGTTTTGATTTGCATTTCTCTGATGACTAAGGATGTTGAGCATTTCCTTAAGTGTCTTTCAGCTATTTTAGATTCCTCTGTTGAGAGTTCTCTGTTTAGGTCTGTACTCTATTTTTTTTATTAGATTATGTGTTCTTTTTGTGTCTAATTTCTTGAGTTCTTTGTATATTTTGGAGATCAGACCTCTGTCTGATGTGGGGTTAGTGAAGATCTTTTCCCATTCTGTAGGCTGTCGTTTTGTCTTGTTGACCACGTCCTTTGCTTTACAGAAGCTTTTCAGTTTCAGGAGGTCCCATTTATTAATAGTTTCTCTCAGTGTCTGTGCTATTGGGGTTATATTTAGGAAGTGGTTCCCTGTGCCAATGCGTTCAAGTATACTTTCCACTTTCTCTTCTATAAGTTCAGTGTGGCTGGCTTTATATTGAGGTCTTTAATTCATTTGGACTTGAGTTTTGTGCATGGTGATAGATATGGATCAATTTTCATTCTTCTACATGTTGATATCCAGTTATACCAACACCACTTGTTAAATATGATTTTTTTTTCCATTTGATATTTTTTGCTTCTTTGTCAGGCTGTTTTGAATTCTATTCTGAATGAACATGTATGAGCGCATGCCCCTGTAGGAGGATGTAGCATCCTTAGTGTGTGAATGAGCATGTATGAGCGCATGCCCCTGTAGGAGGATGTAGCATCCTTAGTGTGTGCCCAAGAGTGGTACAGCTGGGGCTTCAGCTGCATCAGTCCCAGGTTCCTGAGGTGCTGTCTCGCTGATTTCCATGGTGACTGTACAAGTTTGCACTCACACCAGCAAGTAATGAGTGTGTGGTAATTGCTACCCCAAGTTATATTTCCCTGCCCCCATTTGAGGTGCTTATCTGCAAAGAATCATAACTTCCCTCTGCTCCTGGAATTGGATAAGGAAGTTTGAGTGCACGAGATTATTCCTTGAGCCCTGCTGGGGTCAGGTGACAATCCCTACTTGGGACAGGTGAAGGTTGAGTGCACATGATCAGTCCTTGACCCCTACTGGGGTCAGGTGAGAGTCCCTCCTTGGGTCAGGTGACAGTCCCTTCGCAGCCCCCTCCCCATTTGGTGCCATGGTATAAAAGCTAGCCCCAGCAGAACAATAAACAAGCTGCTGTTTCACCTCAACCTCGTTCTCTGTGGATTTCATTCAACCTGGACACCCTCCGCCGAGACTCGTGGTTCCAGACCGTGCTGGCGTGGTATGAGTGTTTTCCTTTGTCCTGGTCCTCAAGAGCATGAACTGCCTTGTGTTTTATTGATCTTGTTGGCTAGTTTTTCACCAACTTTTTTTTTTTAAGTACTATTGCCTTTCCAGTGTCAGAATCTCGTACACCACACGAGGCTGAGCCACCGTCACCTCATACATCTTAGGATCTCTTCTGCCAGTCCTAACTGTCCCCTTTAACAAATATTTCTACAACAGCCAGTAGTTCCCACATGAGCCCTATTACATAACTCCCTTCCTGCGCTCGCTCACTTTCCCAGTAGGAGTTTCTTCTAAGCCATGTGACTGAGCCTTGTGGCCCACACTCCTGCAGTCCAGGTTGGCCTTGAACTTAGAATCTTCCTACCTCAGGCTCCCTAGTACCCACCCCACCCCCAGCTTTATTCTCAGTGTGTTCAGAGCAGAGGAACAGTTTTTTATCCCCCAAGATAGAGCTGATTATGAGAGGTAGGCAACTAGCAGCCTAGCAATCTGAGTTTAATCCCCAGGGCCCACGTGGTGCAAGGAGGGAATGTATGAGCCATGGTGTAAGCAAACATGGACACAGACTTTTTCCTTTTGAGTTGGCTCTCTGCTCCTCCCTGCTCCAGATCTTCTCATACAGTTTCACCTTAACCCTGAGACACAACAGTAAAGGTCAAAGTGAATGGATGGGGCTCTGTTGGACACCTGTTCACCAGGATTGTTGTAGCAACCCCCTCCAGCTTCTCAAAAAAATTACTTTTTTCCTGCCTGGCCTTGCTCAATTTCCCTTAAGGAGCATCCTAGCAAGGTTCTTCTGTTCTGCTCCGCCTTGCTGAGACCCTCTAGGGAGCATCTCAGCAAGGTTTTTCAGCTCAGTCCACTAAGTGATGTCCCAGCCAGGTTCTTCTAGTCTGTATCAGCGAATGAAGGTCATCATCCAAGACTCTTGAGAAAGATTTATTTGGGAAGGAGTAGTCCAGGAGAGCAGCTGCCCCTGCCAGGGAGGGATTAATGACCACCTTTAACTGAAGGGGCCCGAGGCTTATATAAAGCTTCTTAGGGGTGGAGTTTTCCCAGGGAGAGGGGGATTGGTTGTTCTTTTCCTGCTCAGGAATTGGTAGTTGTACACTGTTGGAATCAGTGTAGTTGTTCAGGGGCAGAGATGGCTCTGACTTTATGACCAAACTGTGTTCTAATCTTAGAACTAGGGCATATTTCTTTCACTGGCTCAGATTCTAGGGACAAAGTGTGTTTCTTTGACACTAGTTTCAGAGTCAGGGCATGTTTCTTTGGTCCTGGGTTCAGGGATAAAGATGTTTCTTTCCCTGGCTGAGGTCTCAAATACAGGTTGTGTTTCTTTCACTGACTCTGGGTTCAGAGTCAGGGTACTCAGTGATTGGTTGGTTTCCTGCCCAGGGATTGATTGGTTTAATTGGGCAGTTGGGCAGGGCAGAGGTGGCTCTGACTTCATGGCCAAACTGTGTTTCTTTCACTGGTCCTTTTTAGCCTTTGACTCTAATCTTAGGACCGGGGCATATTTCTTTCTCTGGCTCTGGGTTCAGAGTCAGGGCGCTCAGTGATTGGTTGGTTTCCTGATCCAGTTGTCCCTCTGACCCTACAATGACCTCCTGCAGAGGACTGTGGGAAGGATGCCTGAGAGCCATTAACCCTGAAGAGTCCCCTTAGTTGCTGTCTGCTGGTGTCGGATCTGCTGCAGGAGACATTTAAGGAGAATAAGGGTTAACAAAACCACCTTGTCAATTAATGCATATGTGAGCATCCAGGGGGATCCAACAGCCTTTTTATATTATGCCAAACATTTTTTTTTTTTAAATAAGGAGTCAAGTTGGATGGTGGTGGCACATGCCTTTAATCCCAGCAATCGGGAGGCAGAGACAGGTGAATCTCTGTGAGTTTGAGGCCAGCCTGGTCTACAAATGCAACTTCCAGGAAAGGTTCCAAAGCTACAGAGAAACCCTGTCTTGAAAAACCAAAAAGAGAAGTCAGAGACCATAACTTCTGCCCTTAATAAATCAATTTGTTAGGGGGGCAGTGACAGCAAGAAAGGGGTGTATATATATTACCCATCCTGGGTTATTCCCTCCTTGGTGGAAGCAGGCTGATCCATGGCTAGATGTCCATCTCTTACCGAGATCCATATTAGCGTTGTGGCAGTTTGAGGAAAAACACAAGCATACCCTCTCCCATGGGTTAGCAGGGAGGTTGGAGGCTGCCTTGGAGGGAGATAAGCTCTCTCCAGCTCACCAGCGGCAGCGATGTGTTCCTTGGTAGGGATGCCCAGTGCTTGTAAGCTGGACTGAGTCCCTTGTCATCAAAACTGAGGAAGCTCATATGGAGAAGGACCTCTGTTCAGGCCAGATGAGGCTCTCTCCTAGTGTCTGGTGAGACTGTCATGGCCAACAGCTCCTGAAGCTCTGCTGGTCCTCTCCACAATGGCTTGTCCCTCTGGGTTGTAGGCTATGCCAGTGGTATGGGAAATCTTCCACGAGCCCAGAAAGTCATTGAATTGTTGAGAGGAATAAGCAGGACCTCACGTGCAGACACATAGACATACGTACACTTAAAATAATTAAAAATAGGGTACATATGTTGAAATGTAATAATATTTTATTGAGTATATATGTCACATCTATTATTATCTAACATCTATCATATGTTTATGTATCTATCCATTGATCTATTTTTTAAAGTATTTTTATGGTTTATTTAACTTTATTTTATGTGCATTGGTGTGAATGTGTCAGATCTGCAACTGGATCTTCAGCCAGTTGTGAGCTGCCATGTGGGTGCTGGGAATTGAACCCAGGTCCTCTGGAAGAACAGTCAGTGCTCTTAACCACTGAGTCATACCTCCAGCCCCCATTGATCTATTTTTTATCTACATATCTTTCTATCATCTTCTTTCATCTATATATCTATTTTTCTATCAATCTATTTTACCTATCAGTCTGTCAATATATACTTAAGTTGCTTAGCCAAAGAAAGGTACTACAGAGTCAGAAGGGAACAATAGAATTTTGGGGTGATAACAGAGTTTTGACAACAACAGTCCCTAGATTTTTGGTTTTCTTCTGTCCCACACCAGGTGGCTCTTCTGATATGAGACAAAAACTCTGAATTTTTTTTTCTAATATGCTTGGGTTTAGAGAAGGAGAGAGCCATACTCCAAAGCCAGCTTTGATTTTTAATTGAATTGGGACTACACCTTTTCTGAGAAGCAGAGAGAGAAAGATGTCTAGGTAGTGAGATCTAATATGTGACAGGTGCCCGTGCTTAGTCCTCTGAGTTTTTATTGGAATCTGACAAGGCCTGTGTGATGTGAGGGACAGGAGTGGAGGAGGGGACTGTATGGAATGGTATCTTTATTAGTAGGGAGGCCTGCTAAGATCTTGGTTTTTGGCAAATGATTGTCAATTAGTTTGATATTGAATCTAAAATGATAGTATCTGATAAACCATTCAGTCCAGGGATGTCCAGGAGATTCGTCAGTCCTGTCCAGTTAATCCCAAAGGTGGCTTCCTAAGGAGGAAGATGGACAATGCTCCAGCTAAAGACATGTCACCGATAAAGGGCTCCAGGATCACCACATTGTCCCATCAATCTTCTCACACCAGCACCACAAGAATATCTCTTGATCTCCAAATCAGTCTTACAATGTCCTGCAAAACTAGTCTGAAAGCCCAGAGGAATTTGTCTTTTACATTTTCAGTCTAAACCTTAACACCATTGACTCTAAGGGGCTGCTCACCCACGTTCACTTTTGCTCCCCGCACAGCTTGTTCTTTGGTTTCTCGAAAGAGCTTCTCTATAAATTGATAAATAAAGAGCCCCATGTGCTTTCCCATCTTATTTAGCCATTTTTTCTCTTTCAGTGTCTGGAAAATGAGCCCAGGTGGCCAGATTGCAGGTGCGCACCCTCAGTCACACAGTTTGCTCCTTGTCCTCCAACAGCGTTGGCACACAGCACGGGCTGCGGCACCAGGTGAGAAACCCAAGCGCCAGCAGCACCCAACTGAAGATCAGCCCCAGGTAGCTGAGGGCATACACTGACAGGAGCAGCATGAAGCGGTGGCCACTGCTGCATCCACCCATCAGCTGCCGAGAGTGAAAGGGGATCAGGACTGTGACACACCGGAACAGCCAGCTGCCGCCTTGCTCTGTGGGCCAGTCCCAAGCTCCCACTTCCAGCGGGCCCCACAGAAGCTGCAGGCATTCCTGACGGCTCTGGTGGGCTCGGACCCTTGGGGGGTGGCACAGACCTCAGGCCCTGGGACTCCCGCTTTACCAGCGAAATGCTGACATTCCTGGACAGGCTGCAGAAGCCCAAGGCAGCCCCCGGCTGCCCTCCAGGCCTTCCTTACTGTGATGTCGGTGGGATCAGCTGCGCAGGGCCACAGACCTATAGGGACCACCTGGAAGGACAGAAGCCCCGGAGGAAGCAGGCGGCTCAGATGAGAGACACAGTCCAGCGGAGGTCCAGAGGGGCCCACAGCCTTCACTGCGGCCTAGTTGCACATCAGGCTAGGGAAGCCTAGGAGTGTCACCAACTCCTGAGGCTCAGCACCCTGAGACCCCAATCAAGCAGGGAGTTCATACCAGTGACAGCTCACACCTCAGGCCCGGCCAGCAGGGCCTCCAGGCCCTCATCTCCCAGGCCGCCCCACAGTTCACTTCTCCCTGTCATCCCACAGATGACAGATCATTCCTCCCTGCCTGTCAGCAACCCTCTGAGAGGGGCAACTGGCGATCAACAGTCAACAGGGGTGGGAAACTGTATTGGAGCCTTATGTCTGGTGATTAGTGGGGAACTTGTGTGGTTCTTTAGGCCACAGCCGTGTGCCCACACGGTGTCTCTGGACGAGGGGACAGCGTTCGGGAGCCTCCTGGTCAGCCCTCCTGGCAAACCGAAAACAAAACAAACAAACAAACAAACAAAAAACAACCTTCCTAACTAGATGGGCAAAGACTGGAGATCCCAATGCTTATTTGCCAAAGGGACCGATGGGCCTTTCAACGGAAGGAAAGGATGGGAGTCCCTACGCTTACCCACCAAAGGAACCGAGGGGCCTTTCCCCGAAAATACGTCGTTTTGGGAGCACTGTGCAGCACCGCGAGTGAGGAGAGGAAGATGACTAGAACCTGTGCCGGGCAAAACACAAATATTACAGTACAGCCGCAACCAAAAAAAGAAAAAAAGAAGAAAGAAAAGAAAAGAAAAAAGAAAAGAAAAAAGGGCTGACCAGGCAAGCTCAAACCCTGTTAGAAGTCCCTGTTCCGGGGCCAGATACCCTCTCGGCACCCATGCATTCTGATCCATTGGCCGCTGACATTTCATTCTCGTCTCTCATTGGCTAGGCACGATCAGGACCTCTGACAGCGCCTGTTGCTAGGCACTCAGGAAACACCGCTTGGTCTCTCCTTATTGGCTAGGCACAAGCAGGCCATTTGACAGCTCCAGGCAGACTCCAGGCTGGCTCCTTTTGGCCTGGCAGGCCCTAACTTTCTACGATGATGAACCAAGCATTCTGAGCTAAACTGAGGACCACGTCGTCTCCAGAGACGTTAACACCCTCTTTCACTTTTAATACCGGGACTGGCTTTGCCCTCAACGGCGACTTTGTCAAGCTCATTCCCTGGTATGAGAATGAATTTGGCTACAACAGATGGGCTTCATTGTTCATATAGCTTTCAAAGAATAAGAAGCCCCAAAACGCACACCCCAGGGAGATGTGGAAAACAGAAGCCGTTGGCTGCTGAGGGGGCCTTACCTCCCCCTCAGATTCCATCCCAGACCTTCACCTGGTCACCAGGGCTGCCTTTGACTCTTGACAAATAGAGTTTAGACAGCCCTAGCCTCTCTCATATCAATATAGTTCATTGTATCCACACAAAAAAAATTTCAAGACAGGGTTTCTCTGTGTTAACAGCCCTGACTATCTTGAAACTCATGTAGACCAGGTTGACCTTGAATTCACAGAGGTCCATCTGCATCTGCCTCCCGAGTGATGGGATTAAAGGTGTGCACCACCACCACCTGGCAATTCTTTCTTTCTTCCTTTTTTTCTCTTTCTTTCTTTCTTTCATTCTAGTTTTTCGAGGCAGGATTTCTCTGTGTAACAACCCTGGCTGTCCTAGAACTCGCTCTGTAGACCAGGCTGGTCTCAAACTCACAGAGATCCACTTACCTCAGTCTCCTGAGTGCTGGGATTAAAGGCATGTACCATCACGCCTGGATGCAAATTTTTTTTAATTAAAAAAATAAAGTGTGATTGGAGTAAAGGTGAGGGAGGGTCTGGTGACTCCACCCTCTTCCATAGGGAACGTCAGCAGGCTCAGTCTTGAGGGTCTCTTGCAGATAGTCACTGCTGTTCTGAGGAAGACAGCATTCTATGGCACTGATTATGGTAAAGCATAATCAGGATTCCCACCAAACTCAAGTAGCTGTACCACAAAAGCGGGAAGGAGAAGCTAAGGGCAATGATGTCATAGACATCAGTGGTCAGCAAAGCATGACTCCCTCGCAGGTCAAACCAGCTCATCAGCATGAGACCTGAGAGGAAGGCTGCTTATATAGGCTGCCTTCTGTATATTTTGGTTTTTCAAGACAGGGTTTCTCTGTTCAGCCCTGGCTGTCCTGGAACTCTCTCTGTAGACTAGTCTGGGTTTGAACTCATCCGCCTGCCTCTGCCTCCCAAGTGCTTGAATTAAAGGTGTTTGCCACCACCACCATGCAGTTTTTATATTTTTATAGGATTGAAAGTAAGGAGTATGAAAAGTTATGAAGTCAAATGTCCATGTCCCCAAATAAATAGATATTGGAATCTAGTCGTGTTTACTCATGTATGTGCAGTCTATGTTGCTTTTGGGCAAGAACAGTAGTGTACAGTCATAGCGGAGACCATATGACCTGCAAAGCCTGAGCTAAGTGCTGTAGCTTTGGATGTGGGATGTTAAAAGCCTTCGTCCCTGGGAAGGCACTACTGATGGGGTGGAAACAGTAAGAGATAAGGCCTAGGGGCTGGAGAGATGGCTCAGTGGCGTTTGTCTTTTGCTTTCTGGCTATGAAGTGATCCGTTTCGCTTTGCCATGTGCTTCTACTACGATGTGCTGTCTTGTTTCAGGCCCCAAAGTGACAGGCCAACCATACTGACTATCTCAGGCCTCTGTTACAACTGTGGAAAGCTGATGAATGTATCAGTCACCACCTGAACGTTTGACACAAGGGCTCTTTACTCGGGTGTCAGGCCGTTGTTCTGTGCATCAAAACTCTAGGGCACATGCCTTTAATCCTGGCATTTAGGCAGTGGATTCAGGTGAATTCAAGCCCAGCCTGTCTACTTAAAAGAGAATTCCAGACCAACTGGGGCTACATGGTGAGACCCTGTCTCAAAACAAAACAAAAATGGTCAGGGACCGTAGGCCCCAACATAGAAACTATCTTTCCCTATCTGGACCGGTACAGAGGCGCGAGAAATAACCAGACACAGTTCACACAGTCATCACGGAAGGGCATCTCAGGCTTCTCCCATCCTGAAGATCTCCCCGCGTTTATTATACAAAACATCTTTTATCCCCCAGGTAACCCAAGCTGGATACCTCATTAATATTCTCTTTAAGCTAGGGAAACACCTGCAACTTAGTCATCAGCTTCCGCAAACATCTCTCCCCAGGCGATCTACATTTTTAACAAAGGAGAAAAGAGCAGTACTTCCTAGCTTTTGTTAGGGCAGTGACAGCCTGTCTGCAGGATCCTGGCTTTTGTTAGGGCAGTGACAGCCTGTCTGCAGGGCTATGTGACCACCTCAGGTGGGGCCCATGGCTTCAGAGCCTGGCTGCCAGCCACACCATATAGAAATATGGGCCTACAAAAAAACAAACAAAAAAGTTCTAGTGTACATTCACATCCTCAGAAAAGTGAAGTCACTAGGTCCGAGACTCTAGGGTAACATGACTGAGCCCAGTCTCTGCTATGCTCAGGTCCATGCTGTGGAAGGTAGGGTCTGCCACATAGCCTGAGGTAAACAGTTTCTCTGGCAGGAACTGGGAATGTCTTCTCACAGCGCCAGGCAGCTTGCATCACCAGCCAGCAAACAGTGGCCAGGAGATGCCACATTTCAGGGGCCAGGTCCTGGAGTCAGAGCCTCCAGGGTGAAGGACAGGTGGCCATTAATAGAACCAAGAGGGGACAACTGTTGTCTGAGCGAACTGTTCACAGCTTGGTAAGCATCCTGCCTCTGGACTGTCCCCTCCGCCACCTCACCCCACTCCCCACCAATGACATAAAATTATGGCATTCCCTTGTTTCCAAAATGTAATTGTATTCTGGAATGTGCTTTTCTCACTGAATGTATCACACACGCAGATGTACCTCTAACTCAGCAGAGATCTGAATTAAGAATTGCATAGGCTGGGCGGTGGTGACGCACACCTTTAATCCTAGCGATTAGGAGGCAGAAACAGGTGGATCTCAGAGTTCGAGGCCAGTTCAGTCTACAAAGTGACAATCAGCGTTAGAGAAATTCTTTCTTGGAAAAATGAAAACAAACCAAAAGTGAATTGCACAATCTGTACATAAGCTGTACTTCCATATATGCAGGCAAACACTCATACATCTTTTAAAATAAACTGCATAGCAGTCCACAGATAGGATGGTTGTAAGCTTTGAACCTTTGACACCCGCAAAGAGTCATGTTCTGGAGTTTGATAGCTGACAGGTTTGGGGCAAATGACTGGCTCGTGAGGACTTTAACCAAATTGTGGATTTCCTTAAAACCATTTTTTAATATTAGAATATAAAGAAACTTAGTTGTGGCATTTTCAAATATATATCATTATTTTTTATTCTTTTAATTCATGTTTTTGTGTACACACACATGGGTGCCTGTGGAAGTCACAAAAAGATGTCAGATCCCATGGAGTAGTCACATTTGGTTGTCGGCCGCTGCCTAGCCTGGGTTCTTTGGACCCACACCTGGGTTCTTCTCTGAACCATTAACTAGCCCCGCTGTGCTGCTCGGATTCACCCCACTCCTCTCCATCCTCCTCTCCCTTCTCCAAGTTGCTCCCCCTTCTGTTTTCATATACATTTCATTTCCTTCCCCATTTAGACCCTTTCTTCCTGATTCTATTCCATTTCTGTCTTCACATTTTACACACACACACACACACACACACACACACACACACACACACACACACGCCCGTCATATGGATAACTTGAAGGAGTCCGTTCCGTCCTTCCACCATGTTCCCCAACAATGGAACTCTGGGGTCATCGCATGGTGGTTAAGTAAGCAGCCACCTCACAGCCCTAAAAACACTTATCATTTGCATTTCCCTGGCCATTTGTGTAGCTTCCTTTGAGAACCATCTATTCATTTAATTAGCCTATTTTTTGGAATACCTCATAGAGCCTAGATATTAATTCATCATGAGATGTGTGTGTAGATGGAAAGACTTCTTGCTCTGTTGGCTGTACAGTTTCCTTGACTGTATGCACAGCTTTCTATAATTTTGATCTCGCCCTGTAGCTAAGGCTGGCTTTGAACACGTGATAATCCTGTTGCTTCCGTTTCCTGTGTACTAAGATTAAAGGTATGGGCCACTGCTCCAGGTTTGACCTATGTTGACTTTTTTACTTTTAAATGTGTATGAGGTGGGTGGGCGGAGAGATGGCTCAGAGGTTAAGATCTGCCCTTCCAGAGGTCCTGAGTTCAATTCCCAGCAACCACATGGTGGCTCACAACCATCTGTAATGAGATCTGGTGCCGTCTTCTGGCCAGCAAGCACACAAACAGACAGAACACTGTATACATAATAAATAAATCTTTAAATGTATATGAGTGTTTTACTTGCAAGTATGTCAGTGTCTGGAGCCCTCAGAGACCAGATGTCAGGTGCCAGGGAACTAAGTTACAGTTGGTTGTGGCCTGGGTGCTCTTAGGAAGAGCAGCCATCACTCCAGTCCCCTCAACTTCTATTTTTTGAAACAGTCTCACTATGTAGTCTTGGCTGGCCTGGAACTCACTCTATTAGACCAGACTATCCTCGGACTCAGATCTGCCTGCCTCTGCCTCCGAAGCACTGAGAATAAAGGTCTGTACCAACCTGACATGTTTAATTTTTTTTTTTTCTCCCCAGACAGTTTCTCTGTGTAACCCTGACTGTCCTGGAATTTACTCTGTAGACCAGACTTGGCTGGCCTTGAACTCAGAGATTCCTCTGCCTCTGCCTCCCAAGTACTAGGATTGAAAAAGGCATGCACCACTATTGCCCAGAACTTTAATTTTTTAATATAAAAAATAGGTTCTTTTGGAGTAGTGGTCGCACATGTCTTTAATCCTAGCACTTGGGAGGCAGAGGCAGGTAGATCTCTGTGAGTTCAAGGTCAGCCTGGTCCACAAAACAAGTTTCAGGACAGCCAGAGCTGTTACATAGAAAAACCCTGTCTTGAAAAACAAAAAGCAAACAAACAAACAGATTATTTTCTCATAAAATATACTGATTATAACTGCTAAGTGGTAGTGGAGCATGTCTTTAATACCAGCACACGGAAGATAAAGGCAAGTGGATCTCTATAAATTTGAGGCCAGATGGGTCGAGAGAAAGAGAGAGAGAGAGAGAAAGAGTGAGAGAGAGAGAGAGAGAGAGAGAGAGAGAGAGTTATCCAAGACCACACAGAGAAAAAACAAACAAAATCAGGCAGTGATGGTAAACACTTTAATCCCAGCACTCAGGGGGCAGAGACAGGCAAATGTCTGTGAGTTTGAGGTCAGCCTGGTAGAGTTATTTCCATCCAGGACAGACTCCAAAGCAAAGAGAAACTCTGTCTCCAAAACAAACAAACAATCTAACAACAACAACAACAAAAATAGCAACAAATAAAAACCCAACCAACCAAGGCTTCTAAGAGATAACAACCAAACCTAACAAAATAAAATATAATAAGATGAAGCACAAGCTTCCATACTGAAGTTGGACACAGCAGCCCAACAGAAGGAAAAGAGCCCCAAGAGCAGGCAAAGGTTATACTTGCATCACTGCGTCTCCTGGGACTTGTTACGTAGACCAGGCTGTCCTCGAACCTGTGGCGATTCTCCTGACTCAGTCCCTAAGTACATGTACCAACATGCCCAGCTAACTTGGTGTTCTGGCTTCACAATGTTGGCTAGCAAGTATTTTTTACTCTCAATACAGTATTTAAAAAAAAAAAAAAAGCATGAAATATTTAAGACTTTATTATAAAATATACTTTGGGCTACATATTTTTTTCTGAATTTAAGATAGGCTAGGCTAAGCATGTTTTATAGACAAACTGGATTAAATGCATTTTTGGCTTACGGTATTTTAAAATAACATTCAGCATTTGGCAAATTGAAAGAAATCAGACTATATGGTTTCGAATTGTGTATGGGCGTTTGGCCTGCATGTATGTGTACCACATCCATGCCCAGCACCTGCAGAGTCCCCAGACTGGAGTTACAGATGGCCATGAGTGCTATGGGGTGCCATGCATTGTATTCCTGGGTCTCTGGAAGAACAGCCAGGGCTTTTAACCGCTGAGCCATCGCTCCTGCACTGCTTTGTTTTAATTCTATGTTTCGCCTACCTGTGTGTGCACCCCAGGTAGGCCTGGTTTTGCCTGTGGAGGTCAGAAGGGGGGTCAGATTCCCTAGAACGGGAGTTGTGCATAGCCATGAACAACCCTCCCCCCCCCAACACATACTATACAAACTATACAAAGAAAACCAAGCAAAGGACAGAGACAAAAATCAAGAAACAGGCTGAAGGGCAGAGGGAGACAGTACCCTCTGAGAATGGGCCCGGACCCAAGGGTGAGCGGCCACCTGGGCCAGGGGCAGCCGTTCTGAAGGGCTGTGCTTGAGCAGTTTGGAGATGAGGTCCTTGGCACCCTCAGGCACAGAAGGGGGGAACTTGAGGTCCACCTGCAGGCCAATAAGGCAGAAAGGTTTTGTCTGTGTTACCCTGACTACATTTTCCTTGACTACTCATTCTATCAAGAGAGTTTTGCATACCCCACCCCCCAGGATAACAAAGGATGGGGAGGGGGAGGGGGAGCCATTTTCCTTTGGGAGGTTGCTGGTACTCATGCAGGCAGCAGCACTAGTCTAGGGGGCTATATTAAAAAAAAAACATGAAGGTGGGTGGGGCATGTGTTGGGAAAGGAGTCTGGGAGCGGGGCTTGGAGGGGGTGGGGGAGTTGTGTGTGTGTGTGTGTCTCTGTGTGTTGGGGGACGGGGACGACAGTGGATATGACCAAGGAACATTGTATACCTGTATGAAGTTTTCGGGGAATAAATAAGTAGTCACAAACAGGGAGCCTTTGCAGAGCCCTATAAATCCACTCTGCCCAGACCCTGGGCTGCCACAGTACAGAGGCCATGCAGGCATCCTACCTTGACAATCCGACGGTATGTCTCACTGTGGTTAGCAGTCTCGAAGGGAGGGTTCCCCACCAGCAGTTCATAGCAGAGCACCCCAATGCACCACAGATCTACCATTTCATTATGCATGCGCCCCTCAATCATCTCAGGGGGCAGATAGTCCAGGGTGCCACACATGGTCTTCCTCCTGGTGGTATGAGAAAAGTGGGTAGGGTACCAGAAATCAGTAGGCAGCCTAGAGACCCCAGGGTGCACTGGGTGGGGAGTAGGTTGTCCATCTAAGTCAGACAGTGTCAGAGTGTCAGAGATAGGCATACATGGTTCCAACATGGCCACACTAAAGCAATATCTTATTTTTTCTTTAATTTTCTTTTTAATTTTAATTTTTTGAGACAGAGTTTCTCTGTGTAGCCCTGGCTATCCTGGAACTCACTCTAGACCAGGCTGGCCTCCATCTCAGAGATGCGCCTGCCTCTCTGCTTCCCGAGTGCTGGGATTAAAGGTATGCACCTTCACTGTCTGGCTATTTTAATCTCAATAAATAAAATAATAAAACAATCAGAGATGAGGACAATGCTCATTTCAAAGAAAAACAACAGCAAGCACATGCTACTTAAATAAACCAGATCGCGTTTTCACTGTGCAACACCACGAAGCATTAAACAATGATGCGGTCACCAGACACTGTGATGTACACCTCTAATCCCAATACTTGGTAAATTTTTTGTTTTGTTTCTTTTGAGATAGAGTCTCTTTATAACACAGATTTGGCTGGCGTGGAACTCAGTAGGTAGAACAGACCAACCTCGACCTCAGAGAGATCCACCACCTTAGGGCTGGATTGAAAGGCATTAGCCACCTGGCTTATCCCAGCATTTGCGTGGCTGAGGTAAACTGTCAGTCTGAGGCCAGTTTGGGCTACCAGGTAAAATCTTGTCTAAGAACTGGGGGACTGGGGGTGGGGGGCTGGAGAGATAGCGGGAGAGGAGTTAAGAGCACTGAATGCAGCACCCAAATTCAATTCCCAGCACCCACATGGCAACTCAGAGCTGTCTATAACTCCAAGATCTGACACTCACACACAGACATACAGGCAGACAAAACACCAAAACACATAAATCATCAAAAAATGCTTATAAAGCCGGGCAGTGGTGGTGCACACCTTTAATCCCAGCACTTGGAGGGCAGAGGCAGGCGGATGTCTGTGAGTTTGAGGCCATCCTGTTCTAAAATTGAGATCCAGGACAGCCAGGGTTAGAGAGGAACCCTGTCTCAAAGAAACAAAAACAACAAGTAAAAACACTGAGAAGAGGTGTTGAGGGGTGTGGCTCACTGAGAGAGCATTTGCCTGGCACAGGCAATGCCCTGGGTTCCATCCTCAATACCGCAAACACACAAAACCAAATAAAATGTGACATGGGTAACCAGGCATGGCAGTGTGTGCCTGTGATACCAGACACTCATTTAGACAGCCTGGGCAACACAGTGAGGCCATATTTCCTTAAAATGAACAGGATCGGCAGGGATAGACTTGACCGAGTGATACAAGCCTGTAATCTTACTATGTTTGGAGGTAAAGGCAAGGATGGTGAACTTTGGCTACATCGTGAGTCTGAAATCATTTACATAGGACCCTGTATCAGTTCTAATCAGTCATTGTGGGAGTTTTCACAATGATGTGGTGAGAGAGGTTAGAAAATTCAGGGCATAAATCATTGTGTCACCTATTTCTGTAAAGATATAGCTATGTCAAGCCAGGCGGTGGTGGCGTATGCCTTTAATCCCAGCACTCAAGAGGCAGAGGCAGGTGGATCTCTGTGAGTTCGAGGCCAGCCTGGTCTACGAGAGACTAGTTCTAGGACAGGCTCCAAAGCTACAGAGAAAGTTTGTCTCGAAAAAATAAAAAACAAAAAAAACCCAAAAACAACAACAAAAAGATATCAGTATGTCTATATTGCAGGGAGATAAACTCCATCCTGAGAAACAAGATATTTTTATTTTGTTTTTCAAAACAGCGTTTCTCTGTGCAATGGTCCTGGCTATCCTGAAACTCGCTCTGTAGACCAGGCTGGCCTGCCTCTGTCTCCTAAGTGTTGGGATTAAAGGCCTGCACCACCACTAACCAGTTACAGAAGAGTTTTATACAGAATGTCACAGCCGCACATCAGGGACAGTCCCCTAGCCCCACCATACCTCAGGGAGGGGGCATGCACAGACCAGCCGAAGTCCGCGATCTTCAGTTCCCCCTGGAGACCTAACAGCAGGTTCTCAGGTTTTATGTCTCTGTGAATCACCTTCTTCTTGTGGCAGTACATCAGGGCATCCGACAGCTCCTCCATGATCTGCGAGGGTCCACAACAGAAGGTCAAACAGGCCTTCACCAACAGTCCCAGCCTCACAGCCCACACTGGGTCCTGACCGTGGCTGTCCGCCGCTCGTCAAAAGTTCGGTTCTTCTGTAGTTCTTTGTAGAGCTCCCCGCGCGGGGCATATTCTAGTATCAAGTAGATCCTCCGCCGGTCATAGAAGTAGTTGTAGAGCTGAAGAATGTTGGGATGTCTGGGGCAAAGAGAAAGGAAGCTTCGGCTTGCATTTAGGAAACAGATGGCAGAGCCCTAGATCAGGGTGGGAGTAGTAAGGAGGAGCTGGGCAGGTGGTCCCACTGGAGTCAGACAGAGTTGGGATTGCAGAAAGAGGAACGTGAGTGAAGCCGTTAGGTTGCGGAGGGCCAGGGTCGGGATGAGCGGCGTACTTCAGATGCGCCTGGATTTCGATCTCCCGGCGCAGCTGGTGCTCCACTCCCTCCTTCTCAATCTGAGACTTGAAGAGGATCTTGAGCGCCACAATGAACTGGCTTTTCTTCTCCCGGGCCAAATACACATTTCCAAATTTGCCTTTGCCCAGAGGACGCCCAATCTCAAAGTCGTCAATAGTGAGGGTCCGCCTGATTAAAAAAAGTGGGGGGGGGGGGAGAAGAGGCAGCTAGCTCAGTGCATGGCGGGGCTTAGGTTCTCAAGGTGTTTGCTTTCTCGCTCCTCGATCATCTGCACGTTTCTCCATCCCTACTCCCCTTAACTTTGTCATTTCAGCCCCGCCAACCACTGTTTAAGTTTCCCTACCTGCTCTGGGGTACTTACATGGCAGTGGGGCCCCCGCTGACATTTTCAGACAACTTCTGGCCAGGGGCGGCTAAAGGAGAGAGCAGGCATGTTGAGTTCCTCCTCTGACATTCTTACCTTATACCCTCTCTGAGGTTCCAGTCCCCTTGGGCCAGTCCCCTCCCCACTGTCCCGGGTACCTGTGCACTGGCCACTGGACCGGTTCATGAGGGCAAGTGCAGAGGTCACAGCAGGCTCCTTCCGCAGCACTCTCTGGGGCAGGGTGTTCAGGCCTGAATGAGACTGAGGAGGAAAGGGTGGCTCTGAGGGTGTCCTTGTCCCTGAGGCCTAGCTGGAAGCAGCATTTCAGCTACTTGTTAAAGAACCCATCATTCACTCACAGTTCAAAGAACAATAGTGATACACTGTCATTTGGCTGGTTGCCTAGCCCCAAAGTTCTGCCATTGCTCCATAAGAAATGGGTAATTAAGAAACAGCTTGAGAGTCCTGTGTACTGGCACACATCTGTAACCCCAGCACCTAGGAGGTGGAGTTCACTTAAGAGTTCAAGACAAGTCGGGCAGTGGTAGCACATGTCTTTAATCCTAGCACTCAGGAGGCAGAGGCAGGTGGATCTCTGCGAGTTCGAGGCCAGTCTAATATACAAGAGCTAGTTCCAGGACAGGCACCAAAGCTACAGAGAAACCCTGTCTCAAAATACAAAAAAAAAAAAAAAAAAATCAAGACAATCCTCAACAGTCAGTTCAAGGTCAGTGTGAGCTAAATAAGACCTTGTTTTAACATCACCCCCCAACACACACAAACAAAACAAAACAAAGCAAAAAAAGAGCAAAGTAATTGAACGAATGAAAAAAAAAAACAATCCAAGGCAAGGGGAAAAAAGATGGACTCTGACATCTAACAATTCCCCTGGCCCATCTTCTCAAGCACGGTGCTGTCCCGAGAGTTCTACACACAACCCATTCATCCAGACTCAAAAAGTTGCAACCTCAGTATTTAATCCTTTACAATAACAGACCAGCGGTACACTGAGGGACACAGACGGCCTTGGCCACCTCTCCACTTTCCGACTTCTCTGAGTAATAGAGGATTTCTTCTGGTAGTGACCAGGGTAAATGTAACAGTGTGTCTCATTCAGACTCGCCAGTGCTCCCAGCGAGAGGAAGCTGGGACAAGGAAACAGATGGGGACTGTCCAGGATGCCCAGGTACCACCAACAGGGAACAGCCTGTGAAGGGTTCTTCATTTTGGTGGCGGGCACAGGGTCCCATTATTTTGCCAAGCTCATTACAGGTGTGCTGTATTACAGGTGTGAACCATTGTGCTTACTAGCCCATTTCCTCAGTCAAGAGAAGGCGCCAGTGTGCCTACAAACCTCCTCCAGCGATCAGTGTAGACTGGTTTGTGTATTCAAACACACATACCATTTCAAATCTATTTGGATCCTTAGTCCCAACCACTCGTTAAGATCAATTCCAGGGCTGGAGTGTAGCTCAATGGTACATCAAAACTCAAGGCTCTGAGTTTGATATCCAGCTTCACAGAGGGGGGTGGGACCCATGGTCCGAAAGCACAGTCCCAGTTATTATTTGTAGGCGACAAGCATCTCGGCTCTACAGAAGCCCTCAGCAACTGACACTATAAGGCTGCAAGTGATCAGACTGGGGTTCTGCACGCAATCATTCAGGGAAGGCGTCGGAAGCGCACAGCGGACCACCAGCAGCAGGGCCCTCCACCTATCTCCAAGGACTCGCCTTCCCGGGGAGGTGGGGCGAGGAAGGTGGCCAGGACCTTACCTTCAGCGAGCCGTAGGGCCAGGGGTAGGCGTTCTCCTTCTGAGCCATTGTCCAGGAAAAGCCGGAGGAGAGCTGGGCAGAGAGGGAAACAGCGGTGAGAGACGGAAGGTGCGGAGGCGGATCTGCGGGGAGCGAGCCTGGGCGGGCGGAAGGAAGTGCCCAGTAAATCGCAGGCCGAGGTAGGGGCGCACCCCCTCGCCCCCTCTGCACCCCTCTCCGCACCCCATGCGCCCTTCTCTGAGCCACCCGGCTGGCACATGGCCAGTCCCACGGAACCCGACCCCGTGGATCACCTGCGCTCTCCGGAACCCACACTCAGCCGCCTTCTGCTCGGCTGGGAGCCTGCACGTTGGAGAAGCTCTCCCGCAGCTCCGTGACCCCGACACTTTCAAATTTCCCGCTCTGAGCTCATTGGCTGAGCCGCCACACAAACTCACTCTCATTGGCTAAGCCTCTGGTGACGTAACCTCGTTGAGCTGCAAAAAAGTGAGGGTTAAGAGGCTTGTTTCTCTACCCAAGGTCCACACACTTTTTTTTTTTCTCTTTCATAAAATATTAAATATTTAAAGTGGACGGTGGTGGCTCGCTCCTTTCCCAGCACTCGGGAGGCAGAGGCAGGCATATCTCTGTGAGTTCGAAGCCAGCCTGGTCTACAGAGCGAGTTCTTGCAGAACCAGGGCTACACAGACAAAAAACCTGTCGACGGGAGGAGTTGGGAGGATTTAAATTGGGTGTAGACCCCTGTCTCAAAATAATACCATACTAATTCTACTGATAACAACTACAATAATTTTTATTATTACTATTAAATATAACCTAGCCGGGCGATAATGGCGCATGCCTTTAATCCCAGCAGTCGGGAGGTAGAGGCAGATGGATCTCTGTGAGTTCGAGGCCAGCCTGGTCTACAAAACCTAGTTCTAGGACAACCAGGGATAGTACACGAAGAAAACCCTGCTTCAAAAAATTAAAAAAATATATAATACACACACACACACACACACACACACACATATATATATATATAAACTGAGTTCTCTCTGTCTTTCTCTCTGTGTGTGTGTGTGTGCGCGCGCGTGTGTGTGTGCGTGCGTGTGTGTGTGTGTGTGTGTGTGTGTGTGTGTAAAACTTTTGTTTTCTGTTAGATGGAGAGACTATTGTGCCAATGCCACTGCTTAAACTGTCTGTTTACCTCGGGAGGCAGAGACAGGTGAATCTCTTTGAGTTCGAGGCCAGCCTGGTTTACAAAGCGAGTTCCAGGACAGCCAAGGCTACACAGAGAAACCCGGTTTGGGGGCAGGGGTGACAACAAAACAAACAAACAAACAAAAATGTCTGGTTCACAGGAGAATTTAAATGCTGCCCTTACTCTTTGTATGTACAATCCTCTTTAAGTATCCTTGGTGTATTGTCTCTAGAACAACCTATGATATCCAAACCCAAACCCGGACTACTCAGGTCCCTTCTAGAAACAGGCATAATATTGTATACAACATAGTTTTTGCATTAAGTTTGTAATTCTTTGGGGCTCATTGGCTAATCTCTAGATCACCTAACTATCTAAAACTACGGCAATACTGTGAAACAGTAGTAAGCTGTCTCTGAGGAAATAAGATGCAGGGAGGAAAAGTCAGTATAGATGCAATCGATTAGATGAGATGCATGGTTAGACAGACAGATAGGCAGACAGACAGTTTGTTGGGTCCATGGTTGTAGAATTCATGACTATGGATCTGTATTTCTGGGTTCCCTATTCTTCTTGTCCGTTTTGTATTTGGGTTTTGTTTGAGACAGGTGGCTCTGTTTAGCTTTCTGCCGTGGATCTGTCTGTGCTGGTTCCCTGATGGTTGTGGTGTTTGAAGACAGTTTCAAAAAGCCAGTGTGTTCTCCATTCCTTGGCTAGGCACACTCAAAATCCACTCTTCTGCAAATGTTTTGTTTGTGTATCCTTACTGTTTCGTTCTTTAAAATCCTTTAACGTTTCTAGTTCTAGCATCAGGCTTGGAATTCCAGCACTCTGGAGCCTGAGGCAGTAGGATTGCCAGGAGTTCCAGGCTACAGTTTGAGCCATTTACTCAAACAAGTAAACAAATTAATTTTCAAATTCTATAAATTAGCAATTCCCACTGAGGTAACTATTGATTTTCATCCCATCTCTTGAGTAATGGTAAATGTAGATTTTCCTGGTCAAGTAACATTGAGGGTGGCCATGAGGGCCTTTACCCAGTTTTCCTGCCAAGGGCTGACACTTCACACACCTGGGAAGGAGCAGAACTATTGTGGGGGCTCCGAAGTTTGGGCATATGCAACTTCCGCAACAAAGACTGTGTGTCCCTGTCTTAGTACATGTGACAAAGTGACTGATCTGGCACAAGACAGAACAAGGCCCAGGAGGGAGTGCAGTGAATGGGGCAAGACTCTAGTTGGCATGGCATCTGTTGTGTGGGTAGCATTTCCTCACCAGGAAACCCTCCGGCACAGACAAAGTGTAGCTGCCGGAGCAAAGAAGTATCAGGATGTGAGGCTATTTGTCTGTCTGGGAAGACAAGGGTGTGTGTGTGTGTGTGTGTGTGTGTATTGTACATGTGCCCACACATGTGTACATGTGTATATGTGTACATATGTGTGCGTATGTATGTGTATGTACATGTGTGTCCATGTATGTGGGTGTGGTACAGGGGAAAGTGGGTTGGACTAGAAGAGTTTGCTAGCTTGGGTTTCTCAAGCTCCTTTTGTTCTGCCTTTTTTTTCCCCCTTTAAAAAACAAACTGAAGGGGGGCGGGAGAGATGGCTCAGTGGTTGGGAGCACTGGCTGCTCTTCCAAAGGTCCTGCGTCCAATTCCCAGCAACCACATGGTGGCTCACTACCATCTGTAATGGGATCTGGCGCCCTCCTCTGGCATGCGGGCATACATGGAAGCAGAATGTTGCATACATGATAAATAAATCTTTAAAAAAAAAAAAACAAAAACAAAAAAACAAACTGAAGGTGGTAAAATGTCCATGGTTCCAGGACCTTAGGGGGACGTATGGAGGGAAATATCATTTATATGCAATAGTCTGTGTTCTAGACAAAGTTCATCAGAGATGGAAAAAACTACTTTCAAAATTTGGACTCACCCGTGGTGTCTCATTCACGCCTGTAATCCCAGCACTTTGGAGGCAGAGGCAGGAGAACCACTGTAAGTACGAAGCCAATTTAGTTTGCACAATAAGTTCCAAGATTGGTTATGAAATAATAAAATAAAAATAGAAAAACAAAAATTGGACTTAAATTTTATTTTATTTTTGACTTTTCAAGGTTTTTATAGTCAAATGCTACGTCTGATTCATTTCAACTCCTTCACTGCCAAACCTAGGGGACAGGGTACTGACGGCTTCAACCTCTCTTCCTTCTTGTCTGTGCTGACCAGGGTGTACAGATACCGGCCGCGGCGAACCTTGAGCTTCCCGTTCTCATTATTCTTCTTGATCTTGACTGACTTCGCGTCCCTCCGCAGTGCTGCGGACAGAAAGTCTTCATTTCCTCAGTTTTCTGAGAAATGGCGACGGGCGCTCCGCGCTGGCAGCCACACCAAAAAACACGGTAGCGAGATTTAAATTGTCGATAAGGCAACAACACCTGGGGAGGGGATGCTTGAAAAAGTTTCATAGCCCTTATAGCCCTTTAAAAACAGCTAAGGCTTTTAACAGTACTGAAATTCTAGAATTCACGTCCCAGATCTTGTCCAGTCAAGGCAAGGAAAGGGCTAGGCCGGTGAAGCAGAGCTTGGGTGTCGCAGAGGGCAGAACAAGCGTTCTAGACCAGCTCTTAGGGCTCCCAGGCCGGCCTGGGCAACAGGAGCCCGCACGGAAAAGCAAACCCCAACAACTGTCCCAAACCCCAAATCAACAAACCAATAAACAAGCAAGAAGGGCGACGCTGGTGGCAACATTTTAAATAGTAAGAAAAAGTGCAGATAATAAGATGGCCAAATGTCCAACTTCAGAAAAATTGCTTAATACTTTACATAATTGTCATAAAACTTTAGGTTGCCGCTCTAACTATAAAGAATATAAAATTATATTTTTCATACAGATGTTGAGCAAAAATAACGGGGCAAAATTGTGTGGACCCCAGCAGTAGACATAAATTAAGCAGTTCAAAGCGAAAAAAAAGTGCTTTGGGATAATTACAGTCTGGAACTAGCTCTTGTAGATCAGACAGCATCGAATTCACGGAGATTCGCCTGGCTCTGCCTCCCGAGTGCTGGATTAAGGGCGGACGCCCCCCCCCCCCCGCTATTATAGTTTTTAAAGTGATTATTCCTACAGTTTATCCGAAAAAAGAATATTTATTACCGTAAATAAATTTCCTGAGCAAGAGTTGAAGGGGGACTGCTAATTAACAATTACTGTTAGGATATCTAAATGTTTAAAACATGAATATTTCAACAGAAACCTGAAAAGAGTGTAACGATTAGATCCGACTACTAGTGACAGACATAACTAGAAAATTAGGACAGATAATGACCCCGACGTGATTTGAACACGCAACCTTCTGATCTGGAGTCAGACGCGCTACCGTTGCGCCACGAGGCCTCCGTGAAGGCCTGGTTTGACGGGTGTGGTGAACTGATTCCTCCCCGCAGTGAGCACGGAGCGTGAGCACGGAGTGTGTCTATTTCTTCAGGCTCGGTCTCGGGCTTTGCTCGCACGGTCCTCTGACAGAGGGAGGCTCGTGCTCACGTGGAAGTGACTGCGGTTGAACGATGAGATGTGCTTACGTACGTTTGGCAGAAAGGCAGATTCTTTAGTCTTGGGCTACACTAAATTCACTCAGAGAAGCGACTTAAACGTTTGGAACTATTTTTTCCCCTAGGGATGATGTCATTATGGTGTCACTGATTCCCCAACAGAGTTTTAGATTTAATCCCAGAGGTGCTCATGACAAAAACCAAAACAAAACAAAGTCCATCTCATTTAGTTTTTTTAAATCTTGTTTTTCTTACCCATACTTTTGATGTAATCACACAGTTTAACACAGCAACAAAGAGTAGGCGAGAAAATAAATATAATTAGACTTGTAGCCACTCTGGTTTCCATCTGCGTTGGTGGTATAGTGGTGAGCATAGCTGCCTTCCAAGCAGTTGACCCGGGTTCGATTCCCGGCCAACGCAGTTGCTTCTTTTTCTTTTTCCTCCCTCCATTTTCCCTTTGGCCAAATTGATAGGGCGTACAGCTAGGAACCTTTATCTCCAAGGTCTTGGTGTCCACGCTCGTCACTCGGCACAACCCTGGTCGTTCTCCGGGTTCGTGCAATATGAGTCCTGTACTTTCTCCCTGTGTGCACCCGGTGTATGTGGAAACACTGACACTGCTCGGGTTGCGGGGCAAATCCAGATACAGATGCCTGCGGAGGGCCAAAGCAAAGGTTGAATCAATCAGCCTGTACATTCTTTGAGACTTTAACCAGTAAAGCTCAGGCTGCGAATATTAGAATTACAATGGAGATTGAAAATATAACTATTGAGTGAGCATTACGAGAAGTAATTGTAGTTTGGATAAAAAGTGAAAGTATCATCCCTTCTAGGCATAGAAAGGTTGATATAAGGTGGGATCGAAATATTAGTGTTCTAGGAATGAGAAGATAAAGGCTAGGCTAATATTAAAGACTGCAGATGTCATTTTGGTAATTATGATGAAGATCATAATCTAATGAGTGGAAATCATTAATTTTAATTAAACTACCAATTATTCTGCTCATTCTAGACCTTTTTGAGATCATACATAGGCGAGGCCTAGGGCTAAAATAGTGATTAGAATAAATGCAATTAGGGTTGTGGAATTTAGGTTGGAAATTTGTAAGGCTCGTGGTAGGGGTAGCAGTAGGGTAATCTCTAAGTCAAATAAAAGAAATGTAATTGCTACGAGGAAAAATTTTATAGAGAATGGAAGTGGGGCCGAGTTTATCGGGTCAAATCTGTTTCATAAGGGTTTGCTTTTTCTGTATATAAATTTAGATGAGGCAGTCAGAAGACTGCTGAAATTAGAATTATGGATAAGGTTAATAGAACTAATGGTATGTTAATTACTTTCTTCTAAGTTAATTCTAGAGCTAACTGATTGGAAGTCAGATTATACTAAGAAAGTAAGAGCCTCTTCAATAGATAGAGACGTATAGGAAAAGTCAGACTACATCTATGAAGTGTCAGTATCAGGTTGTGTAGAAGGAGGTAGATAGTAAGAAAAATAGATCCAATAATTAATTACGTGTAGGCCGTGGAAACTTGTTGCTGTAAAATAAGTTGATCCATAGATTCCGTCTGCGATGGAGAATGGGGTTTTAAAAAATATTCTGAGGCTTGTAGGATAGTAAACTCCAAGTAGGATTGTAATTAGCAGGGCTTGATTTATATTATTACGTTTGTCCTCTATCAGGCCGTGGTTAGCTCACGTAACTGAGACTCCTGATGCCAGAGGGCTAATGTGTTGTTGAGCAGAGGAACTTCTAGAGGACATAGTGGAACAAAACCTGTTGGCGGTCAACAACCTCCTAGGTCGTGTGTAGGTACTAGGTTTGAGTGGTAAAAGGCTCAGAAAAAGCCTGCGAAAAAGAATACTTCGGATACTATAAGTAGGATTATTCTGTAGTGTAATCCCTTTTCGACAATAGGTGTACGGAGACTTTGATATGTCATCTTTGGTATACTGTAAGCATATTTGCTATTAATCCTAGAGATAGCAGGGTAAATGAGTTGCAGTGGAATCATATTACAAAGCCACAAGTCAAATAAGCAAATCCCTCAATTTAAGAAACGTATGGCAGTGCGCAGTGTTTACTGAGATTGTGTAACAAAAAGTTAACCAGCTTCTCCCCGTCGGGGAATCGAACCCCGGTCTCCCGCGTGACAGGCGGGGATACTCACCACTATACTAACGAGGAGTGAGCTGAATTACCTTTACTCCTGATCCCTGATCAGGGTTCTAGGCCGAGGCTGCTCTGCAGTCTATTTCCCAGCCACCC